>NC_074684.1:27897410-27989910 GCF_029448725.1 Salvelinus fontinalis | reverse complement strand
GTATGTTCAGGGTACCTGACGTGTACAGGAGACTTGTTTGGGGAGTTTGAGCAGTCAAACTGAGTTTTGTGTTTATCTCAGGGCATCACCACTCTGTGTGTGTGTGTGTGTGTGTGTGTGTGTGTGTGTGTGTGTGTGTGTGTGTGTGTGTGTGTGTGTGTGTGTGTGTGTCTGGTTGGAGTCACTCACTCAGGATGACGTGTGTAATAACGAAGGCGAAGATGAAGACGGTGAGGAAGGAGAGGGACAGGATGAAGAGGTAGAAGAAACGATAGTTCCTCTTCCCAACACAGTTCCCCACCCAGGGACAGTGGTGGTCAAAACGCTCTGCAGAAAGAAAGAAAGAAAGAGAGAGAGAGAGAGAGAGAGAGAGAGAGAGAGAGAGAGAGAGAGAAAGAGAGAGAGAGAGAGACAGAGAGGAGAGTGAGAAAGAGGGGAGAGAGAGAAAGAAGTGGAGAGAAAGGGAAACAGAAAAGTGTAAAGAGTGGAAGAGAGAATTAAAGGTGAAGAGAAAGGGAAGAGGGTAGCGGATAGAAAAGGAAATAAAAAGTGGAAAGAGAGGGGAGAGTAGATGGTTTAAAAGTCATACATATGGAACAGCCATGGAGTTAGTCAGTTTCTCCTATTATGTTCCCACAGAAAGAAGCCTGAGCGTCTGAGTGAGGTCCAGGTCTACTCCACTCACCGACACAGTTGTCACACAGGCTGCAGTGCGAGGCCCGTGGGGGCCTGAAGATCTTGCAGGTGAAACAGTACTTAAGCTTGACCGTCTGCCCGTTGATGACCACCTCTCTGATCCTCGGGGGCGGCCTGTACCCTGGACCACTGGGGCCATTAGCGGCGTCTGAAGAGGACCACACAAGACCAAGTCAGATTTAGTTCACAAGGGAAGCATATTCCTTTGTTTTCCTATGTTGGATATCCAGTGCAGTCTCAGAGCTGTATCTTATTTCTAAAAGCACAGCCAGTCTGGTAAGGGCCAGATACGAACTCCTGTATCCAAGGGGGCTCTGGCTCTGTTTTTATTTCCCTGTTCCCTGTAATAAACAAAATAAGTCACGCAATCACATCAACAGTATAGGCTTTCACAGTCAGCACATTTTACTGGCTTCCTCGCTGATGCAATTTACAGCGGCAGGCACCTGGGGCACGGTGGCACAGTGTTTACTTAACATTACATTATTCATCTGCAGGACCTAGCACTCATCCCACACACACACACTGCATGCTCTTCCTGCTTGGAGATGGGGGCGCACACCTAATTGATCCAGAAAAAGCTATTGTGGTCTGGGAGGGGGGTGAGGCTCCTGGTGGGTGGGGGCCAAAGGGACGGCCATGCAGCCCTGCATAACACTCACTCTGCATCACTGCCTTGGACCATTGTTTTCATACGCTGCATCATTCCTTGTTAACATTTCATCGCACTGTACCGCTGGTTTATTGTTTAATATAAATGGAGTGTATAAACGTTAAAGATTGCTCCGCCATTTCCTGGTTGCTATAATTCTAAGTTTCAGTTTATGTAACAAAACAAGCAAGGATAGTGTAGAAAACCATTCTACCATCTAAACCGCTGTGAAATATCTTTTCCATAACCAAAATATTGTATTTTCAGCTGTTTGAAGCTGGTGTACAAAAGCAAAAGTAAAAGACGCAAAAACTAAACTTAAGAATGGGAAGCATAGAAATAGCGCACATAGAACAGATTTACTGTTTCTTAGACTTGCTTTTAAATGAGAATGACAGATCTATAACAGATATTTCTATGTGAATTTGGTCGGGTCGCTCAAAAAGTTAAATATTGCAGATTTACCTATCAAGTTTTAGGCGACAACGGAGTATCAATGTGGTGAACATCTATTGGATTGATGTTTAGCCTGAATATTTAACCACGACTTTGTGCATATGAAAAACAAGACATTGACAGTGGCGGTGACAGTAGCGTCGGAACAGAGCATACATTAAGTATATTGCGGAAAGGGAATGAGATCACTTGCAATCACATTCCCGTCATTCTTATACACAGAGGATTGTGAATGCATTTAACAACACGACTCCTGCTGAAACAGTGCAGGAATGATGACAAGTCTATATAAAAAAGAGGAGAGAGAGAAAGACACACAATGAGAGAGAAGCACAGCAGACACCAGACAGAATGCATTGTGGGACTGCAAGTTGTGGGAAGCAGCAAATAAAGCAGCTTAGAATTGAAAACACATGGAGCTGCTCCAAAGCTAACATTCGGGAGCGAGACTGAAGAAGCGTGGGAGAAAGAGAAAGTAGTAGTTTGAAGGCGTTTAGGTTGTGGAACAGACAAGACTACCTCTCCATAAGTTCACTGCTTTTTCAGTGCAGGCCTGTAATATTACTTTTCATCAAAGTTTAATAAACAAAATGTCATTCTCGTTTATAGGTATTGTTTGTAGGCACGATTTTGACAACAATTGGCACCAATTTCCTGTTTGTAGAGTTGACTGTACAGTCCAGAACATCTAGATCCTTTAATACAGGATGTGCAGATGTTATTTCTAGACGTCCATCACATAGTGACTGGCCACATACACTAAACAACCAAACTGAGTAAATATAACAGAATTCTTTCCACCCTTCCTCATCAAATGTATACAACATAGGTTATGTCCCAAATGGCACCCCATTTCCTATATAGTGAACTACTTTTGACCAGAGCCCTATGGGGACTGGTCAAAAGTAGTGCATTACATGAGGAATAGGATGCCATTTGGGACGCAGACATGAAACGTTTTCTCTCCTGCTATAAGAAAGCTGGAGTTAGATGCAGAGCAAGCAATGCCCACATTTGGTCATTCTCTCAGTAATGACTCTTTTGTGATTGACAGGTCTGTTCCAGAATGCTGTATTCACAGGGAAAACACAGTTCTAAATATACATTGATTGTTCGGTCTGTATAACACAGATTCTCTCATTGAACATCCCTGACTCATTCTTCTTGGTTTGCATTGGATTGGGTGTCTCATAACAAAAGTGAACAAGTGTCTTGCACCAGTGATAAAGGAGGGTTGGTTCCCAAATGGCACCCTATTCCCTACATATTGCACTACCTTAAACCAGAGGCCTATGAGTCCTGGTCAAAAGTATTGCACCAAAAGGGAATATGGTAAAACATTTGCGACACGGCTGAGATCTTTTCTAAATTGAACTCTAAAATGAGTCCCTTAAAATCAGGCTGTTTGGACAACATGCCATTGTGCTCAGGGCAAAGCACCTCTCAAAGCTGATGTCATCTCTGAACACCTTATCATCTCAATGGCACACACACAGGCGATTAGAGGGCGGCACATGATTGGCTCGATCCACGCCGTTTAATAGAGGTCGGGTGAAGTTCACGTTGATAACAAATCTATCTGCCTCATTAGTGGAACACAAACAAGGAGAAGCAGCCACCTCAGAGTTCTGCCTCAGCAAAGTCCCAAAATGCACCGTATTCCCTACATAGTGCACTACTTTTGACCAGAACCCTGGACTGTTAGGAAACCAGGTGGTCTCCATAGTTACCAATCTGTCTCTCCAGGTCGGCAGCCTCGTCGGGTGTGGCACGGGGCAGGACTCCCGGGTCACTGAAGCTGGCTCTGAACAGCATCCCCAGAACAAAGACAAACAGCACCCCTCCGATCACCGGGATGGCCGGGGTCAGGTTGGACGCCAGGAACGGGCAGCTGGAAGAGGGGAGGAACAAAAATAATTAGGAATGGAAAAGCATGTAGCTAATTCCCCCCCCCCCCCAACATCAGACACCCCCTAACTTCGGACACTCTAGTGGTTGGAGGACTAAATCACCTCGAGCTCAACATTTAAAAGGCCTGGAAAATAATAGTACGTTTTGGGACTAAAGACATCCTTCTAGCTAGCTGACCATCAATTTGAATTGCAGTTTATGTAAGTTTTGAAAAAAGTTAAATATATATAACTCAGCAAAAAAATAAACATCCTCTCACTGTCAACTGCATTTATTTTCAGCAAACTTAACATGTAAATATTTGTATGAACATAACATGATTCAACAACTGAGACATAAACTGAACAAGTTCCACAGACATGTGACTAACAGAAATTGAATAATGTGTCCCTGAACAAAGAGGGGGTCAAAATCAAAAGTAACAGTCAATATCTGGTGTGGCCACCAGCTGCATTAAGTACTGCAATGCATCTCCTCCTCATGGACTGCACCACATTTGCAAGTTCTTGCTGTGAGATGTTACCCCCCTCTTCCACCAAGGCACCTGCAAGTTCCCGGACATTTCTGGCGGGAATGGCCCTCACCCTCACCTTCCGATCCAAAAGGTCCCAGACGTGCTCAATGGGATTGAGATCCGGGCTCTTCGCTAGCCATGGCAGAACACTGACATTCCTGTTTGCAGGAAATAACGCACAGAAAGAGCAGTATGGCTGGTGGCATTGTCATGCTGGAGGGTCATGTCAGGATGAGCCTGCAGGAAGGGTACCACATGAGGGAGGAGGATGTCTTCCCTGTAATGCACAGCGTTGAGATTGCCTGCAATGACAACAAGCTCAGTCCGATGATGCTGTGACACACCGCCCCAGACCATGACGGACTCTCCACCTCCAAATCGATCCCGCTCCGGAGTACAGGCCTCGGTGTAACGCTCATTCCTTCGACGATAAACGCAAATCTGACCATCACTCCTGGTGAGACAAAACTGCGACTCGTTAGTGAAGAGCACTTTTTGCCAGTCCTGTCTGGTCCAGCGACGGTGGGTTTGTGCACATAGGCGACGTTGTTGCCGGTTATGTCTGGTGAGGACCTGCCTTACAACAGGCCTACAAACCCTCAGTCCAGCCTCTCTCAGCCTATTGCTGTATCTAGGTGGGTGGAAAGTTCACAACTAATAAAACTGTTAGGATAAACAGGAATGTGCACACACACACATACTTATTTGATTCACTTGTAACAACAAACTCACTTAAACCATGCCTAGTGTTTTGTTCATGAACAGATGTTGGTTAGCACTACTGTACTGTCTGTCCTCTGTACCTAACGTCATTAGATGACAAGACTGGGGCCGGGGTCAAGGAGGAATGGCCTTCCTGGAAAGCTTTCTGTGGCACAATTCAACACACCCCATAAGGTTCTGGTCAAAAGTAGTGCACTATATAGGGAATAGGGTGCCATTTAGGACGTATCCACTGACTGAAATCTACTGGCCTCAGTCTGAGAAGAGAAGATTTCCAAGCATTTTCCTCGACTGGCATCCGTGACAAAAGCATGAAATGAAAGGTATGCCTTCATATTTATTTTCACTTTATTACTTCAAATGAACAGACACGCCATTCTTCTCTTCTCATAGCCTGGGTCTATAGCAGCATACGATTTTCCAGATTTGGATCCTTTGTTCGTACCCCCCCATGTCAATTGAACTTATCCCAGGGGCTGCTCCAAGACGCCGCCAGAGGGAGAAGAGGTATTCGAAGTGGACTTCTAGTCCGACTCAGGTGGCGTGCACATCATCCACCGCTTCAGAGTATATTACTCGCTAACGTTCAGTCCCTGGACAATAAAGTAGACGAGCTCAGGGTGAGGATCTCCTCCCAGAGAGATCAGGGACTGTAACGTACTCTGTCTTATGGAGTCCTGGCTCTCTCGGGATATACTGTCCCCGTCCATACAGCCAGCTGGGTTCTCAGTACATCACGCAGACAGGAATAAAGAACGCTCCGTGAAGAAGAAAGGTGGTGGTGTATGTTTCATGATTAACTACTCATGGTGTGATTGTGATGACATACAGAAACTCAAGTCTTATTGTTCATCCGACCTAGAATACGTCACACTCATATATATACCCCCTCAAGCCGGTACCACAACGCCCCTCAAGGAACAACACTGGACTTTATGCAAACTGGAAACCACCACTCCCCCGCCCATCAAATCACAACTCCATTTTGCTCCTCCCTTCCTATAGGCAGAAACTCAAACATGAATTACCCGTTAAAACACTGGTTTGACCATTTGGAATCCATGCTTCAAGATAGTTTTGATCACGCGGACTGGGATATGTTCCGGGTAGCCTCTGAGAATAACATTGATGTATACACGGACACAGTGACTGAGTTCATCAGGAAGTGTATAGGGGATGTTGTTCCCACTGTGACTATTAAAACCTACCCAAATCAGAAACCGTGCATAGATGGCAGCATTCGCGCAAAACTGAAAGCGCAAACCACCACATGTAACCATGGCAAGGTGACTGGGAATATGGTTGAATACAAAACAGTGTAGTTATTCCCTGCGCAAGGAAATCAAACAGACAAAACATCAGTACAGAGAAAGTGAAGTGGCAATTCAGACACGAGACGTATGTTGCAGGGTCTACAGACAATCACGGATTACAAATTGAAAACCAGCCACGTCGCAGACACTTACGTCTTGCTCCCGGACAAGCTAAACACCTTCTTTGCCCGCTTTGAGGATAACACAGTGCCACCGAAGCGACCCACTCCCAAGGACTGTGGGCTCTCGTTCTCCGTGGCCAACATGAGTAAGACATTTAATGGGTTAACCCTAGCAAGGCTGCCGGCCCAGACGTCATCCCAAGCCGCGTCCTCAGAGCATGCGCAGACCAGCTGGCTGGAGTGTTTACGGACATATTCAATCTCTCCCTATCCTAGTCTGCTGTCCCCACTTGCTTCAAGATGTCCACCATTGTTCCTATACCCAAGAAAGCAAAGGTAACTGAACTAAATTATTATTGCCCTGTAGCAGTCACTTCTGTCAGCATTAAGTGTTGAGAGGCTAGTTAAGGATCATATCACCTCCAACTTAACTGACACTAGATCCACTTCAATTTGCTTACTGCCCCAATAGATCCACGGACAATGCAATCGCCATCTCACTGCACACTGCCCTATCGCATCTGGACAAGAGGACTACCTTTGTAAGAATGCTGTTCATTGACTATAGCTTGGCCTTCAACACCATAGTACCCTCCAAGCTCACCATTAAGCTCAGAGCTCTGGGACTGAACCCAGCCCTGTGCAACTGGGTTCTGGACTTCTGACGGGCCGCACCCAGGTGGTGAAGGTAGGAAAACACCTCCACTTCACTGATCCTAAACACAGGGGCCCCACAAGGGTGCGTGCTCAGCCCCCTCCTGTACTCCCTGTTCACCCATGACTGCGGGACCACGCACGCCTCCAACTCAATCATCAAGTTTGCAGACGACACAACAGTAGTAGGCCTGATTACCAACAATGATGAGAGACTACAGGGAGGAGGTGATGGCCATGGCGGAGTGGTGCTAGGAAAATAACCTCTCCCTCCACATCAACAAAATGAAGGAGCTGATTGTGGACTTCAGGAAACAGCAGAGGGAGCACGCCCCTATACACATCGACGGGACTGCAGTGGAGATGGTTAAAAGCTTCAAGTTCCTCAGCGTACACATCACTGACAATCTGAAATGGTCCATCCACACAGACAGTGTGGTGAAGGTGGAACAGCACCTCTTCAACCTCAGGAAGCTTAAGAAATTCTGCTTGGCCCCTACGACCCTCACAGACTTTTACAGATGCACAATTGAGAGCATCCTGTCGGGCTGTATCACCGCCTGGTACGGCAACTGCACCGCCCGCAACTGCAGGGCTCTTCAGAGGGTGGTGCGGTCTGCCCAACACATCACCGTGCCTGCCCTCCAGGACACCTACAGCACCCAATGTCACAGGAAGGCCAAAAAGATCATCAAGGACATCAACCAACCGAGCCATGGCCTGTTCCCCCCGCTATCATCCAGAAGGAGAGGTCAGTACAGGTGCATCAAAGCTGGGACCGAGAGACTGCTTCTAAACAGCTTCTATCTCAAGGCCACCAGACTGTTAAATAGCCATCACTAGCCGGTTACTACCCGGTTACTCAACCTTGCACCTGAGAGGCTGCTGTCCTATATACATAGACATGGAATCACTGGCCACTTTAATAATGGAACACCAATCACTGTTTACATACTGCTTTACTCATTTAATCTGGATATACTTTATTCTATTCTACTGTATTTTAGTCAATGCCACTCCAACATTGCACGTCCTAATATTTATATATTTCTTAATTCCTTTTAGATTTGTGTATTGTTGTGAATTGTTAGATCCTACTACACTGTTGGAGCTAGGAACACAAGCATTTCGCGACACCCGCAATAACAAATATGTGTGTGACCAATAACATTTGATTTGAATTAGGAAAAGGATTGGGAAGCATCATGTCCATGTAATCCGTTAATATTTTGGTGGGCACAATATCCAATCAAAATCTCTTAACCCCACGTCTGTTCCTTAAAGTCTTCTATGGGCTGTTATAATATCGGACATCAAGATCCCCATGATTTAAAGAGTGAGGCATGTTGAGCGCAGGTTTGGGTAATTGGTTTCAGGTTATAGTCTTGGCATAAAACTATATTAAATATCTAATGGTACTAGCCATGAAGTGAAATACCATGCTTTTATTCACTTAGCATAGTCAGTGTGAACAGATATGAGATCTGTACGGCTGCTACTTTGGCTCTGTGAGGCGGCTACGCTGGAATTGAATTAGACTGAAACTCAGATCTTATCAGTTCGTCATGCTAGGATTGGAAATAGCTGCAGCAAGTTTCCAAGTAGTCCTATTTAAAAAATGCCTACCATTGTAGACTAGAGGAGGTTATCGGCCAATTTTGTTGTTGGCAATGTAAAGAAAACATGGATAATTGTCAGAGGGCTGGCTTGGAGATCTGGTACACAGTGGAGGGAAAGGTTGGGGTAGGGTCATGGTAGAGTGATTCTTTCACCTGCACCTTTCACCTGCACTTCACTATCCCACTGCCTTTGGAAATACAAGGACTATGCCCTTGGTAAAGACTATGGAATCTGGATAGTATTGGATACTGTACTGAAAAAGATTGTCTGAATGAAAGGTAGACTAGCAGTTAAGAGGGTTGGCCCAGTAACCGAAATGTCGCTGGTTCAAATCCCCGAGCCAACTCTGTGAAAAATCTGTCTATGTGCCCTTGAACAAGGCACTTAAACCCTAATTGCTCCTGTAAGTCACTCTGGATAAGAGCATCTGCTAGATGACTAAAATGCAAATGTAGGAGATGTGTAAACATTCAGGCATGAGTTTCTCATTTCATCTTCTCAGGCTTTATACAATGCAATGAGTAACCAGAAGTTGATCCATTCCAAGTTTGAATCACGACACAATTCGTCCTTGTTATGTTTCATTCATTGGACCATTTGTCCAATGTTTCCCAGGCAAATCCCAGAGCATGTTGTACTATAAATGGATGAATGTTTTGGCTGTAGTTTAGAGACGCTCTCCGTTCTGGCTAGAGGAGTGCAATTACATTAGTCTTATCTTTAGTCAAACACAACAAACATAGACCAAGTCTGAGTCCCAAATAGCAACCTATTACCGATGTAGTGCACTATATAGGTAACAGGATGCCATTTGGGACGGAGACCAAATCAAACTGGAACAATTGGTGACTCTTCTCCAGTTGCCTTGGAGATGCAGGCTGTTGGTTCGACAGGACACAAAAAGCCTAAGAGGAAACTGTTACCATGGAAACGGGAACACTGGGGTGCCATGTTTTGGAAGGTATGGAACGTGGGAGGAATGAAAGGCAACAGAGAAGGAAAGATGGGGGGGGAGATGGGTAGACCAACCGGAAAATATGTCAGTCATCTCCCAATTTTCTCTTTACATATTAGGATCGGTGTCACTCTCAAATGAATGAATTTGCATGTCATAACAGTGGGCCTATATGAGCTGTCATTCAAATTTATAATTGAAGACATCTGCATATCTGACTGACTTACATCTGTGGCATTTCATCACTCAATGAATAGCCTAGGCCATTGAATTACAGGCTTGTCTGCTTAATGACTAAAATGGAAATGTTCAGGCTGATACACTAATCAAATCCAAAAAGTTTCTGAATTTGAACCCATCTTGATTGCAAGATTGAAAGATTGCAAGTAAATAAACTTTTTAAAATGACCCTTTGAAAACCTGCAGAAGCTTAGAGAGCCACGAAAACATTTCAGACCTTCAACATGCGAGACAGGATCCCAGAGGATGACTATGAGACTTGCTGACTAAGTTGAAAGGATGGTTTGTCCTGTACCCCCGACCCTGCAGACTGCACAACCATCACAAGACCTCCTTGTGTTCATATATCTCAACATCTATGCATGTCAGAGTTCCGGAAAACCCAAATGAAATACATCAGCCCACCAAGGAAGGCATTCACCTGTCCCCAAAAACAAGTAACTCATTACTATCACAAATATCTTTCCTGACCAATGAGGATTGAGAACCACTAAGTTTCTGCAATGTTTGGAGCTCTGTTCACCCAAAGTTTGACACTTGACTGAGTGGAGTAAATTTCATCTGCTTGACGAAACTAAATTCTGTGACCATTTGGAAGGGGGGGGGGGGGGGGGTCGTTCCACCACAAAAAGCACAAAAATGTATTTCGACACCCGCCATCTCAGATTGTTCTAAAATGTTTCTGTTGTTAGAAACAGATACAAGTAGCATTCCTGCAACATTATTTTGTTGAAATATAATTTGATATCTGAGAAATTAAGCTAATTGATTGAACCCAAATTGGCCATTTTAATTTATAGGATTAATATAATATTCAATAAATATAGTTCCGAACATCCGATTTGAATCAAACTTAATTTCTAAGAATGAATTAGACATGAGGAATTCAAAGAAATAGCCAAAAGCCACGCATGGACCCCCACAACCTACGGCAATCCTACCCCAACAACCAGTATAAAGTATCAGTTCACTATGTCTGACAAGTATGGAGCTGCGGCTCAGAGTATTGTTTCGTCATCCTATGTATTGTATTCTCAGTGAATTTGATGATGTTTTTTCCCCCTGTTCAGAGAAATTAGTCATGTTCCAGCCTACATCCTGATACTGTATACTGGTTGTTGGGGTGGTATTGGTGTGGGGGGTGGGGGGTCCATGGGTGACTCTTAACCATTTATTTGGATTCCTCATGTCTTACTCTTTGTTAGAAAAGTTTGATCCAAATCGTATGTTTGGTACTATATTTACTGAATATCACAAAATTGAACATTTGGGCGCAATCAATTTCCTTAATTCCTAAGAGATCAAAATATATTTCAAAAAAATGATGAGGCAGGAATGCTAATTTTACTACTAAAAGTATTTCCGAACAATCTTAGATGGTTAGTGTCATGGTTTTCTGAAATGATATGGAACGACCAGGGAAAAACAGTCCAGACAACATTCTCTCTTTATTTAATTTTTTTAATTTTATTTATTTAACTAGGCAAGTCAGTTAAGAACAAATTCTTATTTACAATGACGGCCTACCAAAAGGCAAAAGGCCTCCTGCGGGGACGGGGGCCTGGGATTAAAAAATAATAATAGATACATTATAAATATAGGACAAAACACACGTCACAACAAGAGAGGCAACACAACCCTACCTAAGACAACAACATAGCAAGGCAGCAACACAACATAACAACAACATGGTAGCAACACAACATGGTAGCAACACAACATGGTAGCAGCACAAAACATAGTACAAAAATTATTGGGCACAGTCAACAGCACAAAGGTCAACAAGGTAGAGATAACAATACATCACACAAAGCAGCTACAACTGTCAGTAAGAGAGTCCATGATTGAGTCTTTGAATGAAAAGATTGAGATAAAACTGTCCAGTTTTAGTGTTTGTTGCAGCTCGTTCCAGTCGCTATCTGCAGCGAACTGAAAAGACGAGCGACCCAGGGACGTGTCTGCTTTGGGGATCTTTAACAGAATGTGACTGGCAGAATGGGTGTTGTATGTGGAGGATGAGGGCTGCAGTAGATATCTCAGATAGGGGGGAGTGAGGCCTAAGAGGGTTTTATAAACAAGCATCAACCAGTGCGTCTTGCGACAGGTATACAGAGATGACCAGTTTACAGAGGAGTATAGAGTGCAGTGACGTGTCCTATAAGGGGCATTGGTGGCAAATCTGATGGCCAAATGGTAAAGAACATCTAGCCGCTCGAGAGCACCCTTACCTGCCGATTTATAAATTATGTCTCCGTAATCTAGCATGGGTAGGATGTTCATCTGAATCAGGGTTAGTTTGGCAGCTGGGGTGAAAGAGGTGCGATTACGATAGACGAACCCAAGTCTAGATTTAACTTTAGCCTGCAGCTTTGATATGTGCTGAGAGAAGGACAGTGCACCATCAAGCAATACTCCCAAGTACTTGTATGAGGTCACTACCTCAAGCTCTAAACCCTCAGAGGTAATAATAACACCTGTGGGAGGAGGGGCATTCTTCTTACCAAACCACATGACCTTTGTTTTGGAGGTGTTCAGAACAAGGTTAAGGGTAGATAAAGCTTGTTGGACACTAAGAAAGCTTTGTTGTAGAGCATTTAACACAAAATCCTGAGTATAAGACTGTATCATCTGCATATAAATGGATGAGAGAGCTTCCTACTGCCTGAGCTATGTTGTTGATGTAAATTGAGAAGAGCGTGGGGCATAGGATTGAGCCTTGGGGTACTGCCTTGGTGACAGGCAGTGGCTGAGACAGCAGATTTTCTGACTTTATACACTGCACTCTTTGAGAGAGGTAGTTAGCAAACCAGGCCAAAGACCCCTCAGCGACACCCATACTCCACAAGAATGGAATGGTCTACCGTATCAAAAGCTTTGGCCAAGTCAATAAAAATAGCAGCACAATTCGGCTTAGAATCAAGGGCAACGGTGACATCATTGAGGACCTTTAAGGTTGTAGTGAAACATCCATAACCCGAGTGGAAACCAGATTGCATACTCCCAAACTCTTTCTATATAAAAGGTAGACAATTAGCTACATTCATAAATCAGTGGGGTATGTGTATCAAATGACACCATATTCCCTACATAGGGCACTACTTTTAAACAGGGCCTCGGTCAAAAGATGCACATTGTATAGGGAATAGGGTGCCATTTGGGATGGAAACAGATTAGAGAGATAGCAAAAGAAAAGTGTGTGTGTGTGTGTGTGTGTGTGTGCGTGTGTGTGTGTGTGGGGGGGGGGGGGGTTCTAACATTTTCGTTTGGTATATGTGTCCTTAGTTTAAGATATACAACTTTCAAAATTGAGAAATAGAGCCATTATACCTGCTTAATTAAAAAAATACATGTTGAAGGTATATATCTTGAAAACTTGTTTGCTGACATGAAAAACATTTTGAGACTATATCACCAATGAACTAATGAAACAAATACCAAAAGATAGTTTTAGGGTTAAATTTCCTATAAGTGTGGCACACTTAAAAACTTTGTCACTCTTTTAAAAATGACTGTTCACACCTGTAAATGATGAGGTCTTGCATGGCTACTGTAGTGTAATTTGCACTTACTCGAATGCGAAGAAAAGCCCGCTGGTGACCATGATGAGGACCAGGGTTAGGTAGAAGACCCCGGTCTGTCTCGCCATCATGACCCTTCCATTACAGTAGAATCTATTTCGGCCAGGGAAGATCTGCCACTTCCTGCGGGGAGTCCTCTTCTTTTTGTGCCCCGAGGTCTCCATAGACGATGAGTTGCGCGTGCAGATCGGGTTATACTGACATTCTCGCACCGGCTCATCAAGTCCGAGATGCATCTGTAAATAGTGCACCTTGCAAAACAATACAAAGAATTCAGGGGCAGCTGATAAATGGGGTTAAAGAAGTGCTCCGTGCTTGTTCCTGATCCTTTGGCACAGTGATGATGTAATGCTGTCAGAAAATGTCAATTTCTGTACAATACATTGCAGTACAACAACAAAAATGCTTCAATACTTTTTTTTTATAAGCTTCATTTTCTGCACGTGCATCCTCCTGAATTTGATCAGCTATACCACTTTGTCAGTGTGAAAATAAACATAGCCTCAATTGTTTGAATAACACTTCCATTGTGTTTTTAAAAACTGTAACTGTAGCCACTAGCGAGGCGTTACTGGACAGACTTATGTAAACACAATGCAATCAAAAAATGTGGAGGACGCGAGAAGAAACCCAGTCATAAAGACGTCCTTCGAGTGTCCTTAAAAGAGAATAATGCTTTTCACATTTAAGTGCAGAGAAGATACAACAATCATTTAGCCACTCAGTGTATAAAAATGCAATTCTCCAACGAGGATATACGCAAAATAAAAGACGGGCATTTTACTGCAGAATAGCGCCGATTGGATTTCTAGAGGTGCACGGATCTCGTTGCAAGCCGCCAGTACAATAACGTCGTGTCCGCGGTCTTCGTTGGTTGGTAGTAATAGCCTATACTTGATACACCTCACATTCTCACAGTTCTCTCGATTCGGTAAAATAAGGATTTTATAGTGTTGTTGTGGAGACGCGTAATCTTATGTTCATGCCTTCATGAAAGCAGAGACATTTGTATCACTGCAACAACAGCTCGCCACCCGTTGCCTGTGTTGCGGCTGCCTACAATGTACAGCAGCCCCAACAACAAACACATGCGCGCACACGTTAGTAGTGCCATGGGAATTGTAGTATCGGTATTTGTATTTCAGATGGAGTATAGTACTCTCAAATCGAAATATACATCCTAATGTTCAAATGCATAGTAATGAATAAGTATGCTACAATTGATTTTCGTGGCTCCAAAAATGTGTATGTAGATAAGAGTAGTTTAGAGCGAATTAAAAGTTCCTAGCTGAGCATGTTTCCACCGTAATTATTTAAGTGTCGGACAAATAAAATGACCGCTTTGAAAAGAAACACGACGTTGAATGTCACTGCAATTGTGACAGAAAACGATGACAAACTACAGCGAATGAAAGGCAAGCGACTGCCTATTTATTTATCGATCGTTGTACTGTTTGTGAATATAAAAATAGCCGTTTTTGTATTATAAATGTAGTAGCTACTACAGCTAGCTAATTGTTTACTTATACGACAAATTCTTGTGACCCATAAACAACGTCACATTATCCCTGTTCAGGTTCAGCTTTCCTGACGACTGTCGCCTCTGCCGGGATGATTGCAGGATTTGGCTCAACGTTAGCCTTGGCCAAGAAAAATAGTCCGGGATAGTTCAGCAAGGTAGCTATGATTAATGTAGGCTAGCATTACATCTAGGCAATTTAACTTGAGATGCCTGTTAGCCCTGACCGATGACGGAGTGATATTATACTGCTCCACATAATCTGACTACTAACGTTAATTGTCTAAAATGTATTGCATTTCTTGCATAGCCTCCCTGGATGTATGACAATTTTATATTATGAAGAAAAACATTGCTCGCGCTGAAGACGCATCTCGGTCCGCTAATACAGGACCAGTAAAAGTCCAATGCACTACTTTTGTGATTTAAAATAAAAACATGTATTTGGGTGTTTATCAGCATTTGTAACTTGAGTCTATATAAAACATTTCATTTGATAATACTTACGGAATATAAAAATACTTGCTTGATATGTTTTCCAGTTTCTTTGCAAATGCAACTTATTTCTATGTGAAAACTGAAATGGTCTGTTCATTCCTTTTCAGTAGATGCTCTTATCCAGAGCAATTTACAGTAGCCAGGGCATAGATGCATGGTATAAACCGCTCTACAGCCTTCATTGTCATGCACAGTCAGTACACAACACTACGCTCACCATGTCTTCGCAGGATCAGATGGTGACAGGTGTCCCAGCAGGGTCAGACAGCCATGGAAGTACAGTCTACAGAGCTCTGGTGAATTTTGCAGTATATTATAACGAGTGAAGGGAGACAAAGTCACATCTTGAGTTGATGGCTAGGCTACAATGGTCATTTCAATTATTGTACCTTTGATTCTATTCTTAGATAATGTATAAATGTACACCAAGGTAATTATTTGTCATGTCTCATCTGAGCAGGATCAGATGGTGACAGGGGTCTCAGCCAACCAGGGAAGACCAGTGTGTGACGGCACTGAGGTGAACTTTTGCAGATGCAACACTTTATTCTTTCTTTGCAACAAACACTGGACAAGCCAGAAGCTTCAAAGATTGAAACTATTTTAAGGCAGTCTGACAAACCTCTATAAAGTTGATTTTCAAACTGTATCAAGGGTTGATAGGCTTTTCCCGATGACACATGTTTTGTGTCATCAGGAAAAGCCTAACAAAAATGTGAGAAAGACCTGGGAGACACTATTGATGATGATGAATGGATACAGATATGGTTGAATGCCCAGTCATGTTCATATAATCGCAGACATAAATTACTTCAGTTTAACACCTTCCACAGAACGTACTATATACCAGTGAAACTGAATTTCATGCACTCAGAAATGTACTTCCTCTGCTGGAGGTGTACAACACAAAAGGGAACAAATTTGCATATGTTGTGGTCTTTTGAAGGTTGGCTGAATTCTGGCAAAGAGTATGTTATTTTACCTCAACATGTCTACATACTCTCCTTTCTCCCTGTTTTTGTTTGCTTGGAAATGTTGATACTGGAGACTTATCAGAAGAAACTGTGTAATGTAGAATTTATAGCAACTAAGAAATCCATTGACATTAATTGGAAGGTTGGTTATCCTCCCACAATGTCACAATGGATGGCAGAAGATTAAAGGTATACTGTGCAACTTTCATAAAGTCTGCTGTGACGTAGAAGTCCGTCACTGGCCGCGGGCAGCATTTGGTACTTTAACGCATGCACACATTCATCACTCCTCCGTTATCAGATAAGTTAACAATGTGGGTCGACACACAAGTTAACTTCTGTCTTACTACATACATTTCACACGTATGTCAGTGTTCATATTTAATATATGCAATATTTATAATACTTATCGATGTTGTGGATGAGCGCGTTGTTTGTTTGTTTGTTTGTTCTGTTCCTCTCTCTATCTCTGTAGCTCCTGGGTATGCTGGATAAGGACCCGAGCTAAGGAATTGGGCTGACTTTATAGTGCCTGTCCCAAACGGCTCATTAATGTAAATGGGCATATTGGAAGACACTGTCAATAGTGATGTAATGTTGTAAATGTTATGTTGTGATGTTGTTTAAAACACGTGTTGCAATGTATATCCTTTAGTATGTTTAGTTAATGGAAAATGTAGGTTTGACTAGGTAATTGCTTAATTAATTAGTGTTAATTGTTCTTAGGGGAGGGGCTAGCCCTACAAAAGGAGCCTCTCTTTCAGTTCATGGAGAGGCATTTTTTTTTTGGATTGAGTGTGGATGGGGCAGCATTGTTTTTAGCTGGCTGATGTCATAAGGTGAATGCACCAATTTGTAAGTCGCTCTGGATAAGAGCGTCTGCTAAATGACTTAAATGTAAATGTAAATGTACATACTCCCCCCATTTTAAGGGAGCAGAAGTATTGGGACAAATTCATTTTATGCGTATTAAATTAGTAAAAGGTTAAGTATTTATCATATTCATAGCACAAAATGACTACATCAAGCTTGTGACTCTACACATTTGTTGGATGCATTTGCTGTTTGTTTTGGTTGGGTTTCAGATTATTTTGTGCCCAATAGAAATTAATGGTAAATAATGTATTATATAATTTTATAGTCACATTCATGTAGAAGTGTTTAGATTCTTATTTACAATAAGTGACCACAAAAGGGTCATATACATTTTTTTTTTAATGCAGGAAATGAGCTTTTGTTGCCCAAAAACTTTCGCCAGGTTATGCCTGGTCAAAAGTAGCACATTATTTATGGGATATGGTGCCATTCGGGACAGTCACAGATCCAGAGCTCATATCACTTTTGAAGATATACTTGGCAGAGCAGCACAGTGGTGTCTTTGTTTTTTCATTCTATTTTAAGCTGATGAAGGCCATCTTTGTAAACTTCCATCTCAGCCAAATATGCCTTGTAAAGTGGTCAAATTAGATTTAGCATGTTATGAGAGGAATGTGGTTGTGAGGCCACAGTGGCTGAGAAGCTTCACTCACAGAGGATATGGCCTGTAGACAGCACATGACCAGACGAGATTGCTAGGCAGTTACTGACTTATGAGGCGCTGTAAAGAGCTGATACCAAGGCTAGTTTATAATGGAACCAGGGCTGTCTCTGGTATCTCACACATGAATCTGGCAGCTCACACATGAAGCTTGCAGTAGAACTGTTATGACTTATGGCTGTTTTTTTGTGTTAACTCATTGGTTAACCAGAAATATGTTTAGTATGCTCACATTTTTTATAAGAAAGCTCATACTGAAAAGAGAAACTCGTAAAGAATCATACATAAGAGTAGACAGTTCGCATTATAATGCAACTCCAGGGATAGACAGTTAGCATTATAATGTAACACCAGGGATAGACAGTTAGCATTATAATGCAACACCAGGGATAGACAGCATTATAATGCAACACCAGGGATAGACATCATTATAATGCAACACCAGGGATAGACAGCATTATAATGCAACACCAGGGATAGACAGTTAGCATTATAATGCAACACCAGGGATAGACGGTTAGCATTATAATGCAACACCAGGGATAGACAGTTAGCATTATAATGCAACACCAGGGATAGACAGCATTATAATGCAACACCAGGGATAGACATCATTATAATGCAACACCAGGGATAGACAGCATTATAATGCAACACCAGGGATAGACAGCATTATAATGTAACACCAGGGATAGACAGTTAGCATTATAATGCAACACCAGGGATAGACAGTTAGCATTATAATGCAACACCAGGGATAGACAGTTAGCATTATAATGCAACACCAGGGATAGATAGCATTATAATGCAACACCAGGGATAGACATCATTATAATGCAACACCAGGGATAGACAGCATTACAATGCAACACCAGGGATAGACAGTTAGCATTATAATGCAACACCAGGGATAGATAGCATTATAATGCAACACCAGGGATAGACATCATTATAATGCAACACCAGGGATAGATAGCATTATAATGCAACACCAGGGATAGACAGCATTATAATGCAACACCAGTTAGCATTATAATGCAACACCAGGGATAGACAGTTAGCATTATAATGCAACACCAGGGATAGACAGCATTATAATGCAACACCAGTTAGCATTATAATGCAACACCAGGGATAGACAGTTAGCATTATAATGTAACACCAGGGATAGACAGCATTATAATGCAACACCAGGGATAGACAGCATTATAATGCAACACCAGTTAGCATTATAATGCAACACCAGGGATAGACAGTTAGCATTATAATGCAACACCAGGGATAGACAGCTAACATTATAATGCAACACCAGGGATAGACAGTTAGCATTATAATGTAACACCAGGGATAGACAGTTAGCATTATAATGCAACACCAGGGATAGACAGTTAGCATTATAATGTAACACCAGGGATAGACAGCATTATAATGCAACACCAGGGATAGACAGTTAGCATTATAATGCAACACCAGGGATAGACAGTTAGCATTATAATGCAACACCAGGGATAGACAGTTAGCATTATAATGTAACACCAGGGATAGACAGTTAGCATTATAATGTAACACCAGGGATAGACAGTTAGCATTATAATGTAACACCAGGGATAGACAGTTAGCATTATAATGCAACACCAGGGATAGACAGTTAGCATTATAATGCAACACCAGGGATAGACAGTTAGCATTATAATGTAACACCAGGGATAGACAGTTAGCATTATAATGCAACACCAGGGATAGACAGTTAGCATTATAATGTAACACCAGGGATAGACAGCATTATAATGCAACACCAGGGATAGACAGTTAGCATTAAAATGTAACACCAGGGATAGACAGTTAGCATTATAATGTAACACCAGGGATAGACAGTTAGCATTATAATGTAACACCAGGGATAGACAGTTAGCATTATAATGCAACACCAGGGATAGACAGTTAGCATTATAATGCAACACCAGGGATAGACAGTTAGCATTATAATGTAACACCAGGGATAGACAGTTAGCATTATAATGTAACACCAGGGATAGACAGTTAGCATTATAATGCAACACCAGGGATAGACAGTTAGCATTATAATGTAACACCAGGGATAGACAGCATTATAATGCAACACCAGGGATAGACAGTTAGCATTATAATGTAACACCAGGGATAGACAGTTAGCATTATAATGTAACACCAGGGATAGACAGTTAGCATTATAATGTAACACCAGGGATAGACAGTTAGCATTATAATGCAACACCAGGGATAGACAGTTAGCATTATAATGTAACACCAGGGATAGACAGCATTATAATGCAACACCAGGGATAGACAGCATTATAATGCAACACCAGGGATAGACAGTTAGCATTATAATGTAACACCAGGGATAGACAGTTAGCATTATAATGCAACACCAGGGATAGACAGTTAGCATTATAATGCAACACCAGGGATAGACAGTTAGCATTATAATGTAACACCAGGGATAGACAGCATTATAATGCAACACCAGGGATAGACAGTTAGCATTATAATGCAACACCAGGGATAGACAGTTAGCATTATAATGTAACACCAGGGATAGACAGCATTATAATGCAACACCAGGGATAGACAGCATTATAATGCAACACCAGTTAGCATTATAATGCAACACCAGGGATAGACAGTTAGCATTACAATGCAACACCAGGGATAGACAGTTAGCATTATAATGTAACACCAGGGATAGACAGCATTATAATGCAACACCAGGGATAGACATCATTATAATGCAACACCAGGGATAGACAGTTAGCATTACAATGCAACACCAGGGATAGACAGTTAGCATTGTAATGCAACACCAATGATAGACAGTTAGCATTATAATGCAACACCAGGGATAGACAGTTAGCATTATAATCTAACACCAGGGATAGACATCATTATAATGTAACACCAGGGATAGACAGCATTATAATGTAACACCAGGGATAGACAGCATTATAATCTAACACCAGGGATAGACATCATTATAATGCAACACCAGGGATAGACAGTTAGCATTACAATGCAACACCAGGGATAGACAGTTAGCATTATAATGCAACACCAGGGATAGACAGCATTATAATGTAACACCAGGGATAGACAGTTACCATTATAATGCAACACCAGGGATAGACAGCATTATAATGTAACACCAGGGATAGACAGCATTATAATGTAACACCAGGGATAGACAGTTAGCATTATAATGCAACACCAGGGATAGACAGTTGGCATTATAATGCAACACCAGGGATAGACAGCATTATAATGCAACACCAGGGATAGACAGCATTATAATGCAACACCAGGGATAGACAGCATTATAATGGAACACCAGGGATAGACAGCATTATAATGCAACACCAGGGATAGACGGTTAGCATTATAATGCAACACCAGGGATAGACAGCATTATAATGCAACACCAGGGATAGACAGCATTATAATGCAACACCAGGGATAGACAGCATTATAATGCAACACCAATGATAGACAGTTACCATTATAATGTAACACCAGGGATAGACAGTTAGCATTATAATGCAACACCAGGGATAGACAGCATTATAATGTAACACCAGGGATAGGCAGTTAGCATTATAATGCAACACCAGGGATAGGCAGTTAGCATTATAATGCAACACCAGGGATAGGCAGTTGGCATTATTTTTTATGTTGATGCACACTGACTAGCCTACACCAAACCACATCGTTTCCTCTCAGATTTTTACCCTTCCAGGAAGAGCTGCTGAGTCTCGCCAAACTAATTATAGATAATCAAATGAGCAGGCCACTTAAACACATGGACAATAAATACATTGAGAGTTTATATTGTTTACTATTACTGTTATTGTCTGTTTTCTAGACAGCTTGTTCAATCTTAGGCTGCGTCCATAATGACACACTTTTCCTTACAGTGCACAAGAACCCTGGTCAAAAGGCACTATATAGGAAATGGGGCCCCCTTTTACACACTCCCTTGAAATGCAGCCCCTCCACGGCAGGCAGGGCTCTACAGTGCAACCATTTTACTCACATATGCGCCTAAATATTTTTGCTGTACGACCTGGAATTTTAATTTTAGAGAACCAGTGCACCTAGAAAATGAAGGATTCTAGCTTTATTACCTCAAATATTTTTCATTATGCTCCTAAATTTTGTGTGTACCTACATTTTTCAATTTAGTCACACACATGCTCCTTGTAAAAACAGGTCAGCGTAGAGCCCCGCCAGGGCAAGTTTAGTTTGTTAGCCACCCTGCAAACTGGAATCGATCTAACAGATTCCACCTCTTTAAATGTTTTCTGCTCACTGGGTTGACTCAGTTTGGGCCCACGTGTGAAGTACATCAATGTCACGCCCAGCATGTTATCCAGGGAACGATGGACTGCACTGGCTATAGCACCACTGCACAAGGTGAAAACTGATTTTGCTAGTGAGTGGATTTGAGTTTAGCCTATAAATTAGGAACCATGAGCAACTCGTGTACCTCAATGTCACCTCAAGTGTGTGTGTTCAAGGTAACGATGGCCACCACTGCAGTACCGGAGACAGGGGCGTTCCTGGCTCTCCGGGCCCTGGGCTGGGGCTCGCTCTAAGCCTGGTGTGGACCTGCTCAGCATCGCAGTCTAGAAAGCCATGGGGGTTCATAGTGTAGTATTAATGAACTCAACCCATCTCATTGTCTAGCCCTTATCATGCCATCAGAAAACAGACCAGCATCATCCCTATTACCAACACTCAGTAAATGTACAACACATTGTGCTGCTTAAAAAGCCTCTATTTGTCCATCTTTGCAGCTAACAGATCAGGCAGACGATGCAGTCCGTTTTCCCGGCTATTAAAAAAGAACGAGGAAGGATCAGCCAACTCAGAGGAATGGGACACCATCTTCAAGTCTAAAGAGGACTGAAGGTCTAGACTAAATTCGCACCCTGGCTGAGAGCAGCATTAATAAGTCACTGTGGGACTTAACCATTACTGTGGGATGGGCAGTCAGTTGGTCACTGTGCTGAGAAGGAAATTAACTTGGCGTCCACAATGCGGTTAGTTAGTGGTCCAGCCACTCTTCACTGATGCTCATCTGAAGCCGATGAAGAGAGCACCCCTTGCCTGAAGGAGGAATTATGAAACAAATTACTCTTGGACTGAGGCATCACGGTTCATTTAAACTCCCTTGGATAATCTTAATTTCTGATCAGAGGCTTACTATGTAAAATCACAGGAGCCCTGGACTGTCTTGTACTGTACAGTTAGCCTAAACACCAATCTGTTTGTGCTCATTGTCAAGCCACATTGTTGCTATGACGAGTATCAAGTAGTTTACATAAGACTGGCACTAAGGCTAGTACAGTCGTCCTCGGCAGCGACTGCTTTCTCATTTGTGTAGTGCTTGAACAGATGTGGACTCTACTCACTGTGCTTTGTCATGAAGGCCACAAGATGGATTGTCTTAAATCTGTATATGATCAGATTTCTTTGTCAATCAAAATGTATTTCACACTATTTGTTCTGCGAAAGAGTAAAAAGATAAATGTGTTTGCAATTCTGAAGACAGTGAAAACTGTGCAGCTGAATGTGAGGTGCCATGCCTGGTTTCTCTTAAACGGATTGAACCATCATTCAATGTAACACCTATAAGTGTTTACCGTAAGCTATTACCATAAAAGACAAGTATAAAAGTGAGAACAGACCTGAACTATCTTAAACTGCCCGGCTAGCCATATAACAAGGAAGGTGTAAAAATGCTTGTGACAGCTGCCCCTGATGTTTTCCTACACATTTAGCCCACAATCAAGTTGAAAGACCATGTCATGCAAATGTTGATGCCACAGCCGTAACCCGGAGCACTGTCAGTTCAGCTGAAGTCTGACACACTTCTCTATGGAAGAGGATCTTCTGAGGACTTGAGTTTTATTTCTGTCGTGCATAGAATTCCTTCTCTGTGCTAAACTACTACTGTACTCGTCTTCAGTTTGATTGGTTGCAGTTATGAAATATAACATGCCATTTACGCAAAGCGACTTTTAGTCACGCATGCATACAAAAACACTTTGGCCATATTCTGCCGCGGGCCTCCTGTTCACAATGTCTGGACAGAAGAATCAAAAACACCTGTGCTCAACCAAAATTCATGTACGTTTATTCTTAACATGTGGAACATAGAATAAAGATTTTATACTGAATAAACAATGTAAAGTTGATCAAATGAAAGGGGGAGAAGTACCCTATATGTAGAGTAAAAAACAACAACACTTAACTGTCAATCAGGCATGTTATACAACATTGTTATTCTGGAATACAGTTCTGCCCATTATGGTCTGTTAGCTAGCTGACTGTACAATCTAAATACGTTTTGTCTTTTCATAACCAAAACTAGAGCGGTCTCATCCCTATATGTCCTTAGACCTGTCCCAGTCAGAATATAATTCATATATTTTTTTTTAAATACATAAAATGACTAACCTCATTTGAAGTGAGTAACTAAATATTCAGTATTCAAATGAGCAGTAATAATAATTCTAAAGGTCATTATAATTATCAACTACCATCACTTATCTATACCACATCTCTTGGCGAAGAAACCAAATAGGGCTGTCAATGTACATCTTCTATATACAAATGGGCTTATAGATAGAAAATAAGATAAGGACTGATGGAAGTACTGTGTTGCTATGGTTACCAGTAAGTCAGTTGAACAGGGTGTCTTGTCTCTCCCTGTTATACTGGTATGGTAATATTATTATGATGCAATACTTGTGGTCAGTTGCCTGTGGTCGAAAGTCATTCACATTTGTTAATATCCCCCCCCCCCCCAACAAGCCTACTAAATCCTATTGCACAATAGGGTCCCCCCCCAGAACAGGATATATGATGTACTGTTATATATTCAGAGTAAAGTCAGTGTTTTTTTCTTTACCTTAATACACAATAAAAGAGGTCTATCTACAACATGATTCACAACTTAAATAAGTCTGCTTCCCCCTGCAAAAAAACACCAACAAAAAGATCCCATACAGACAAACAGCCACACAAATAAAATGTAAGCACGAGACCCCAAAACTAAAGTACGTTACCTTTCATTGGGTGCCAACTTTGGTTAAAACAAAAATGAAGCGACAAATAAAAATAGAAAAAAATGTAAAATACCAAGTATTAAATCTTTTATTAAAATTATTAAAAATTCCAAATGAAGGTTGTGATTTGGGCAGAGGAGCTATATATATATATTTATTTGTAAAAAAAAAAGTGTCCTTTTATTTAAATAAAAATATAATACCACCCACACACACCGATGTGTTTGTGTTCACTGTAGCCTGGTAGTCAG
Source organism: Salvelinus fontinalis (assembly GCF_029448725.1). Lineage (NCBI taxonomy): Eukaryota > Metazoa > Chordata > Actinopteri > Salmoniformes > Salmonidae > Salvelinus > Salvelinus fontinalis. Next base: position 27,964,591 of record NC_074684.1, on the reverse strand, counting down.
ACCAACCCCCCCTCCCTCTGTTTCTTTGCCTGTGGCTGTCACGAGGAGCGTCCAATCTTAAACAGTACTTCACACATGATGGCCGCCACGGCTGAGCTCAGCACAGAGGACAGGGAGATATCCAGTAGCCTGCTCTCGTAGAGAACCAACTCTGTCCGGTTCTCCTTGGCCATGGCCAGCAAAGCCTTGGCGGCCCTGCACATCATGTTAACGCTGGGGGGTTGGGGGTGTGCTGTTGGGTGTAACAGGCTGTGGGGTCCCTGCTGGTGCTGGCACATGGCCACGCAGTCCTCCAGGAAGCCGATGAGTATCCCCACACTGCCCTTCTGCAGGGCGATGGCACGCGCCGCGGTCGGGTCCCCCTGCGCCAGGTTAGAGAGCACAGCCACCGCCATCTCCCGGCACACCTGAGACTTCCGCTCACCCACGTGGTGCACCAGGGTGGCGTAGAGCTTCTCCTGGCGGCTGAACGGCGGCGTGGCCAGCAGGAGGTCCACGTTGTTGTCCTGGATGCTCAGCTTGCACAGGCACTCCAGCACCAGTCTCTGGGGGGTGAGGGAGGAGGAGCAGCCCGCCGTGGTGAAGGGGTCCTGGGCCTCGGCAGAGGGACACACCATCCAGTGGAGCAGCCCGTCCAGGATGGGCAGACAGATGCTTTCTGGGTAGAGGGACAGGTCTAGTTGACCTGAGATGTTAGCCAGGGTGACCAGAGTGTTCTCCCTGAGGGCTGACAAACAGTCCCACCACCACTGGTCTTTACTGCAGGCCCGGCCCTGCTCCTCCTTTCTCTGGTAGCTGGGAGGCATCCTCCTCCTCTGGGGGTGCAGGTGATGCAGCAGGACCAGTCGCCCCAGGATCAGCACCAGGCCCGGGTGGCAGGACATGTCGTTGTCATTCCCCGGGACGAAGGAGAGGCCGCGGACGATGTTGGAGATGCAAACGCAGCGGCGGGCCAGGGCGTCCTGCCAGGGTTCGGCCGTGGAGAGGGGCGCCTCGTCCCAGCAGCGAGGCTCGTCCTCCAGCAGGGTGAAGATAGGGCTCTGGGTCTGCATCCCGGGAAGCCCGTTCCTCTCTGACAGAGAGCCTGGCCAGGCACTCAGCATATCGTCCATAGTGGCTGTCTCAGTCATGCTCTTTTCTACAACAGCCTTCCTCTCCTCCTCTACCTTATCCTCCCTCTCTGTAGGCTTACTGTTGGTCTCCTCGCCACGTCTCTCAAAGTGTGTCTGGATGTGGGCCGTGGAGTCCCCTCCTCCAGCCTTCCAGTGCAGCAGGCCAGAGGTGAACCCCCTGGGCAGACTGAGCTCCTGGTCCTCCTCCACCTGGTCCTCCTCCACCTTCACAGGCAGCTTGTCGTACTTACTGGCCTGTTTGGGCCTGGGCTCTGGGGGCTGGGACTGCTCGGTGGCGGCCCCCTCCTTTTCCTCCCCCTCTACCTTCTCTTTCAAAGTCACCTCCACAGGCTCTTCCTTCTCCTCTGTGCTGCCGTTGGCTGTGGTCTTCTCTGGCCCGCTGTCCCTCTGCTCTTCGTCTAACTGGCTGTCAAGCTCTGCAACTGTAAGCTCCTCTTCCTGGTCTGTGATTGGTCCGAGCAGCACCTTCTGGCCCTCGGTGCCCACCTCGTACTCATCCAGGATCCCAAAGATGGAGATTAGACTCCGGCGGAAGTACTCCACTATCAGCTCCAGGAATCCAGGCAGCTGGGGAAACATAGCATATCATAGAGGTTAGGTGGCTCTCTGAAATGATTGTGTGAAAGACTATTAGAGAACAGTTTGGTTAGGGGCATTTGTCCTTGAATCCAGTCACGGTCCAATAACCACACCACTGAGAATGAAGCCATGCATTTGACATGGTTTAGTATGGTATACTATAGATATTGGATGTTTATATCATTCATGGATATCATTGGACATTGTATGGATATGGTTTGTGTAGCACCGTCACCTGTGCCAGGGTGAAGGAGGACACAGTGCTGTCGTCATACAGCAGGATGTTGATGGTGTCCAGCGCCCACGTGCTCTCAGCCAGCAGACCTGACTTCAGAGACATCATCACACGCCACGCCTCTGGGGTTCCTGAGGGTAAGAGGTTACAGTTCCAAGGTCAGAGGAGAGATGAGGGTCGCATCGAAAATGGCACCGTATTCCCTATCCCGTGCACAACTTTTGATCAGGGCCCATACATTTTTAAATGTAACCCATATTTAACTAGGCAAGTCAGTTAAAAACTAAAACCTGTGTACTGTTGGGGACACTGGAGGACCAGGGTTGGGATACACGGCTCTATAATAACAGGCTAATTATCCTACCGGTCTCCTTGGAAGTAAGTCTGCGTCGGACCTTGAGTTTGGGCAGGGTGGCCTCCACAGACCCCATGGGGAAGCTGATATCTCTGTGGAGCGGTAGAATGCCCTGCCCTGACATCCCCCCACTGTATGAGCCTGGCATGAACCCAGGCATCCCTGCCTTCTTCAAAGAGGCCATGTGGTGGCCCCCGTTGTTGGGGGAAAGGGGTCCGGGTCCCCCCATGGGCCTGGCGAAGGGGCTGGGGGCTCTAGCGATGTGGTTGGCCATGGCAGGGTTAGACTGGTAGGAGGAGAGGGGCTGTCGGGAAGCCATAGGGGGCATGGAGGAAGATGGGTATGGGGACTGGCGCTGGCCCGGGTGTCCGGACGGCCACTGGCCGTCCTGGAGGGCCCTTCCCTCTGGGTCATCCCCCGGCCCCTGGCCCTGTCGGCCGGGGTAGCCCATGTCTGTCCTAGGGTGCCACATGTTGGCCTGGGGGCCTTCTGCAGAGGCTCCGGAGGGGAAGGGAGGGCCTCCGCTCATCATGCCGTGTTGTTGGGGCCCCTGGATGGCTCCCATGCGGTCTCGGCTGTAGGGGTAAGGGTACTGGCCCTGCATGGGCCTGTGCTCCGGCCCCATGTAGCCCCCTCCATACTGGCGGTGCATGTCTGGCTGCTGCCCTCCGTACTGCTGCATGTCGTAGGCTTCACCCTCATGGCGCTTAGCAGGGGGACCGTACATCCCCTCTTGTCCCACTGGCCTCTTATAGCCCTGAGAGGGAACACAGAACTTTATACGTTAGATACTGCAGTTACAAAGATGACCTTTTATTGATGTCTCTCACTCTCTCGCTCTCTCTCGCTCTCTCTCCAACTCTCCCTCTCGCTCTCTCTCCAACTAGCAACAAGCCATGATGTTGGAGTTGGACAAGGTGGAGTAGAAGCCAATGATGATTACTTACTGGTAGACCGCTATCGCAAACCCAGTTTAGACTTTACTTTGCATTGAAATGGCCAAGTTAGCCTGTTTTCCATCTGTTCAAGTTTCAGTAGATGAAGCACAGTGCCCTCTAGGGGCGGGAGGCTTGAGGCTGGGTCTGACCTGTTGTGGGTACATCCCAGACTGGTGAGAGCCATAGGGCATGGGGCCGTGAGGATACTGCTGCCCATAACTTTCATGTCCATGTGGCCTACAAAGGAAGAAGTACACACTCAGTCAGAACACAAATAAACTATGCATATGTAGGTAGCTTTATAAATAATAAGCTCATTTAATGAGTCACTACATGTAAAGCCAACAGTTTTTATGCATCCTTCACAGAGCATGACACGTCTTACCGCTGATGGGGGTATCGGTTGGCAGAGTACATGCTTGGGTCACCGCTGGAAGGTACCATGTTGTTCTGACCCCCAGGGGGAGGCACACCCCCCTCCGAACCCATCACATGGTCTGGTCTGGTGGGGAGGACAATTATGAGCAGCTCAATCGTGGCATTTATATTACTGTCTGATGAAAGTCTCAGATTGAAACATCAAATGTTTTGGACTTGGGATTTACAATGAATCATATATTTATAATAGAGTGCCCCGCCTCAACTTCTGATCCATCAGTTGATTATTAAGGTAGCACCTCTATTCCAGTTGTTTAAGCATGAAACACCTCTTTTCCTACACAGGGGAATTTCCCCAATCACTGCCCTGGACAATTGGGATATTTTTTTGACCAGAGGAAAGAGGGCCTCCTACTGTCTCCCATCCAGGGACCAACCAGGACCAAACCTGCTTATCTTCAGAGGCAAGCCAGCAGTGGGATGCAGAGTGGTATGCTGCTGGCACTCAGTGAATATATCTACTATAGAATGTTGGTTATTAAGATACCCACCTCCTGTCGTAGCCAGGCCTGTAGGGGTACTGTGACCGTGGGCCAGGGCCCATACCCATCCCTGGCATGGCTCCTAAGGGAGGACCACGGGGGTACATGTCCTGCATGGCACCACTGGGCATCTGACCTGGTCTATAGGGCTCACTGCCCCCTGGCCCTGTGCACAGAGAATAGATATTGTATATACAGTGGATTCAGAAAGTATTCAGACCCCTTGACTTTTTCCACATTTTGTTACATTACAGCCTAATTTTAAAATGGATTAAATAAATGTTTTTACTCAATCTACACACAATACCCCATAATGACGAAGCGAAAACAGGTTTTTAGAAATGTTTGCAAATGTATTTCAAATAAAAAACTGAAATACCTTATTTACATAAGTATTTAGACCCTTTGCTATGAGACTCAAAATTGAGCTCAGGTGCATCCTGTTTCCATTGATCATCCTTGAGATGTTTCTACAACTTGATTGGAGTCCACCTGTGGTAAATTCAATTGATTGGACATGATTTGGAAAGGCACACACCTGTCTATATAAGGTGACAATGCAAAAAACAAGCCATGAGGTCAAAGGAATTGTCCGTAGGGCTCAGACAAGATTGTGTCGAGGCACAGATCTGGGGAACGGTACCAAAACATGTCTGAAGCATTGAAGGTCCCCAAGAACACAGTGGCCTTCATCATTCTTAAATAGAAGAAGTATTGAACTACCAAGTCTCTTCCTAGAGCTGGTCGCCCGTCCAAACTGAGCAATCTGGGGAAAAGATTATTGGTCAGGGAGGTGACCAAGAACCTGATGGTCACTGACAGAGCTCCAGATTTCCTCTGTGGAGATGGGAGAACCTTCCAGAAGGACAACCATCTCTGCAGTACTCAACTACTCAGGCCTTTATGGTAGAGTGGCCAGACGGAAGCCACTCCTCAGTAAAATACACATTATAGCCTGCTTGGAGTTTGCCAAAAGGCACCTAAAGGACTCTCAGACTATGAGAAACAATATTCTCTGGTCTGATTAAACTATTTTGCCTAAATGCCAAGCGTCACGTCTGGAGGAGACCAGGCACTGCTCATCACCTGGCCAAGACCATCCCTACGGTGAAACATGGTGGTGGCAGCATCACGCTGTGGGTATGTTTTTCAGTGGCAGGGACTGGGAGACTAGTCAGGATCGAGGGAATGATGAACGGAGCAAAGTACAGAGAGATCGTTGATGAAAATCTACTCCAGAGCGCTCAGGATCTCAGACTCAGTTTCACCTTCCAACAGGACAACGACCCTAAGCACACAGCAAAAACACAGGAGTGGCTTCAGGACAAGTCTCTGAATGTCCTTGAGTTGCCCAGCCCAGACTTGAACCCGATCAAACATCTCCGGAAAGACCAGAAAATAGCTGTGCAGCAACGATCCCCATCCAACCTGACAGAGCTTGAGAGGATCTGCAGAGAAGAATGGGAGAAACTCCCCAAATACAGGTGTGCCAAGCTTGTAGCGTCAAACCCAAGAAGACTGGAGGTTGTAATCAGTGCCAAAGGTGCTTCAACAAAGTACTGAATAAAGGGCCTGAATACTTATGTAAATGTATAAAAAAAAAAAAAAAAAAAAAAAAAGTTTTTGCTTTCTCATTATGGGGTATTGTGTGTAGATTGATGAGGGGGGAAAAAACTATTTCATCCATTTTAGAATAAGGCTGCAACGTAACAAAATGTGGAAAAAGTGAAGGGGTCTGAATACTTTCCAATGCACTGTATGTTGTGTATATTATTTGGTCTATATTCTGTCTGTGTACTCTGCATTTACTGCTCCGGCAGTAAATGTCTGTTTTCTAGCTCCGGCAGTAAATGTCTCTGTTTTCTAGCTCCGGCAGTAAATGTCTCTGTTTTCTAGCTCCGGCAGTAAATGTCTCTGTTTTCTAGCTCCGGCAGTAAATGTCTCTGTTTTCTAGCTCCGGCAGTAAATGTCTCTGTTTTCCAGCTCCGGCAGTAAATGTCTCTGTTTTCCAGCTCCGGCAGTAAATGTCTCTGTTTTCCAGCTCCGGCAGTAAATGTCTCTGTTTTCCAGCTCCGGCAGTAAATGTCTCTGTTTTCCAGCTCCGGCAGTAAATGTCTCTGTTTTCCAGCTCCGGCAGTAAATGTCTCTGTTTTCCAGCTCCGGCAGTAAATGTCTCTGTTTTCTAGCTCCGGCAGTAAATGTCTCTGTTTTCTAGCTCCGGCAGTAAATGTCTCTGTTTTCTAGCTCCGGCAGTAAATGTCTCTGTTTTCTAGCTCCGGCAGTAAATGTCTCTGTTTTCTAGCTCCGGCAGTAAATGTCTCTGTTTTCTAGCTCCGGCAGTAAATGTCTCTGTTTTCTAGCTCCGGCAGTAAATGTCTCTGTTTTCTAGCTCCGGCAGTAAATGTCTCTGTTTTCTAGCTCCGGCAGTAAATGTCTCTGTTTTCTAGCTCCGGCAGTAAATGTCTCTGTTTTCTAGCTCCGGCAGTAAATGTCTGTTTTCTAGCTCCGGCAGTAAATGTCTCTGTTTTCTAGCTCCGGCAGTAAATGTCTCTGTTTTCTAGCTCCGGCAGTAAATGTCTCTGTTTTCTAGCTCCGGCAGTAAATGTCTCTGTTTTCTAGCTCCGGCAGTAAATGTCTCTGTTTTCTAGCTCCGGCAGTAAATGTCTTGTTTCTAACTCCGGCAGTAAATGCCTCTGTTTCTAGCACCATTTCACCAGGACAAATTCCTGGTACGTGTAAATGTAATTGGCGAATATAGGCCACTGATTCCATTTGCATTCATGTTAGGCGTTATAAAAGGCAAGGATGTGTAGTACATGATTTTATCACTTGGGGGCAACATAGTCTAAGGAAATAATCACGACAGAGAGTCAGGTCTGATGGGCTAACCAAAAACAAGGACGAAAAGTGATTTGAACCTACATGGAGAATTGAGGAAGTACCAGTCATATTCAGTTCAGACAACAGGTGTATTACTTCACTTTCACTAACATCACATTGTTCATCTAGTATCAAAATCAAAGTTTATTTGTCGCATACAAAGAACAGCAGACGCTAAAGCAGGTGCAGCAAAATGCTTGTTTCTAGCTCCGGCAGTAAATGTCTCTGTTTCTAGCTCCGGCAGAAATGTCTCTATGTTTCTAGCTCCGGCAGTAAATGTCTCTATGTTTCTAGCTCCGGCAGTAAATGTCTCTATGTTTCTAGCTCCGGCAGTAAATGTCTCTATGTTTCTAGCTCCGGCAGTAAATGTCTCTATGTTTCTAGCTCCGGCAGTAAATGTCTCTATGTTTCTAGCTCCGGCAGTAAATGTCTCTATGTTTCTAGCTCCGGCAGTAAATGTCTTAACAGTACAATACTAATAGACAAATATCCCCCAAAAAGAATGCAGACAAACAATGTGGACAATACCAGTAGGAGTGTACTGTGTTATGTGAATGCACTGTGTGTCATGTGTTTAAGGAGAGGCTGGTCAGCTCACCCTTCCGGGGCCCTTCATAGGGGTCCTTGTTGGCGTCGTACTGCATCCTCATGGAGGGGTCTGCACTACCACCAACCTGATGGTAGGGGGCGCCAGAGGGCATGGGCCCTCGCTTGTGGAACGCAGGGTCACTGACCTCTGAGAAGGGATCGTGGACACGGATACCAACACTGTTCCTGAGACATACAGGAGGGGTAAGGAGGACAAGAAAGGATGATACAGAGTTAAAGAGGGGTATCCGTGTGTGTATACAGTCATATTTAGACACACCCCCACACTATCGGGCTATGAGTGGCCCCCAGCCCAGGACCTACCTGTTGCCTGGCTGGGGGGTCATGTGTCCGTGTGGTGTGGTGGCGGGAGTGGGAAGCTTCATGGCCTCTGACATCTCAGTCATGGAGCTGCTACCTGTAGACTGGGGGGTGTGAGGACCCTGCAGGGAGCCAGAGTTGGCTAAAGGGAAATTGGCAACGGTAGACAATTGTTAAAACGTCTAAAATATACATTTACAAACATGTGCAATAGACAGACTGATAAACATGGGGACCCTACAGGGAGCATTAGTAAGCAGGAGAGACTAAGGGGAAAAGACACAGCCATAGAGAGATGTATAAGTAATTAAGTTGTCTGAGCCAGAACGGCCCATAGGTTAGGAGCCTATCTCCTGTTCCTGTAGTGTGAGGCAGATGAATGCATGTACAGTGGGGAGAACAAGTATTTGATACACTGACGATTTTGCAGGTTTTCCTACTTACAAAGCATGTAGAGGTCTGTAACTTTTATCATAGGTACACTTCAACTGTGAGAGACGGAATCTAAAACAAATCCAGAAAATCACATTGTATGGTTTTTAAGTAATTGATGGTCAGATTCGCGTTAATCGTCAAAAGAATGAGCGTTACACCAAGGCCTGTACTCTGGAGCGGGATCGATTTGGAGGTGGAGGGCCCGTCATGGTCTGGGGCGGTGTGTCACAGCATCATCGGACTGAGCTTGTTGTCATTGCAGGCAATCTCAACGCTGTGCATTACAGGGGAGACATCCTCCTCTCTCATGTGGTACCCTTCCTGCAGGCTCATCCTGACATGACCCTCCAGAATTGACAATGCCACCAGCCATACTGCTCGTTTTGTGCATGATTTCCTGCAAGACAGGAATGTCAGTGTTCTGCCATGGCCAGCGAAGTACCCGGATCTCAATCCCATTGAGCACGTCTGGGACCTTTTGGATCGGAGGGTGAGGGCTAGGGCCATTCCCCCCAGAAATGTCCGGGAACTTGCAGGTGCCTTGGTGGAAGAGTGGGGTAACATCACACCAAGAACTGGCAAATCTGGTGCAGTGCATGAGGAGGAGATGCACTGCAGTACTTAATGCAGCTGGTGGTCACACCAGATACTGACTGTTACTTTTGATTTTGAACCCCCCCTTTGTTCAGGGACACATTACTCAATTTCTGTTTGTCACAGGTCTGTGGAACTTGTTCAGTTTGTTTTTCAGCTGTTGAATCTTATGTTCATACAAATATTTCCACATGTTAAGTTTGCTGAAAATAAATGCAGTGTACAGTGAGAGGACATTTCTTTTTTTTGCTGAGTTTATAAAAATAAATAGAAAAGCAGACATTGAAGATCCCTTTGAGCATGAAGTTATTAATTACACTTTAGATGGTGTATCAATACACCCAGTCACTACAAAGATACAGGCGTTCATCCTAACCCGCTTGCCGGAGAGGAAGGAAACTGCTCAGGGATCTTACCATGAGGCCAATGGTGACTTCAAAACAGTTACCATTTAATGGCTGTGATAGGAGAGAACTGAGGATGATCAACAACATTGTAGTTACTCCACAATACTAACCTAATTTACAGCACGGAAATGAAGCCTGTAAAGAATACAAATATTCCAAAACACGCATCCTGTTTGCAATAATGCACAAAAGTAAAACGGCAAAATATAAATTAACTTTATATCCTGAATACAAAGCATTACGTTTGGGGGAAATCCAACAACACATCACTAAGTACCACTTCATATTTTCAAGCATGGTGGTGGAAGCAACACGTTTTTTGGGGGATAAAAAGAAACAAAAGAGCTAAGCACAGGTAACATCCTAGAGAAAAACTGGGTCCAGTCTGCTTTCCAACAGACACTGGGAGACAAATTCACTTTTCAGCCGGACAATAACCTAAAACAAGGCCAAATACACACTGGAGTTGCTTACCAAGACGACATTGAATATTTTTGAGTTGCCTAGTTACAATTTTGACTTAAATTTACTTGAAAATCTATGGCAAGACCTGAAAATGGCTGTCTAGCAATGATCAACAACCAATTTGACAGAGCTTGAAGGAATTTTTAAATGAATAAATGGGAAAATGTTGTACTACCCAGGTGTGCAAAGCTCTTCAAAACGTACCCAGAAAGACTCACATCTGTAATCACTGCCAAAGGGGATTCTAACATGTATTAACTTAAGGGGTTGAATACGTATCTAATCAATTTTTCCCCCCATAATTTATTTACAAATGTTAGAACTTTCCTTCCACTGACAGTATTTTGTGTAGATCGTTGACAAAAAAACGACAATGAAATATATTTCAACCCACTTTGTAACACCAAAATGTGGAAAAAGCCAAGGGGTGTGAATACTTTCTGAAGGTACTGTATGCATGTATGTGTACACACACACACACACACACACACACACATGCTCTTTCCATGAAAGACTGACCAGGTGAATTCAGGTGAAAGCTATGATCCCTTATTGATTTCACTTGCTTTTTGCAATGTAAACACACAAGTTTCCCATGCCAATAAATCCCTTAAATTGTCACCTGTTAAATCCACTTCAAATCAGTGTAGATTAAAGGGAGGAGACAGGTTAAAGAGGATTTTTAAGCCTTGAGACAATTGAGGCATGGATTGTGTGTGTGTCAGGGGGTGAATGGGCAAGAAAAAAAATGTTGAAGTGCTTTGAACGGGGTATGGTATTAGGTGCAAGGCACATCGGTTTTAGTGTGTCAAGAACTGCAACTCTGCTGGGTTTTTCACACTTAACAGTTTCCTCTGTGTATCAAGAACGGTCCCCCACCAATGTTCCCTATAAGCTGCATGCAGCTCCCTCAAGACTGCTGCGCAGAATAAATATCAGCCAGCACAGAGATGCACGAGACTGAACTTAACTAAGAGAGAGAACTCGAAAGTTGAGTTAACACCATTAACATTTCCCTTTACTCTGGGAATTGTGATCGAATCAATGCAACATATCAAAACAAAACGAACTACGGAAGACTAACTGTTGTTGTAGGCAGAATGCATCCGAGTAGTATTCTATTGCATTGACATGCACGACTCAGCCTGTACTATACACAGACCAGTGCGGCATAACCAATCAGAGCTGCAGTAGGCTTATTTGCAAATAGACCATTGCCATAAATGGATATGTGCCATCCACTTTGAACTGGACTGTGTTTACAGCATGAGCGGTCGTGAGTAGATGAGCTTGTTTTGAGATCAGAGCAAGAGCTGCATGTAGCCACGTGTGCACATTTGGTCAAATCCTTTGCTAGTTAGTGAGTTATTAGCCCAGTTATAGATAATTTCTAAATCAGCAATAGGGGAGTGATTGCTTCCTGCTAGAGCACAAAACATGTACATTTCTAGACATCTTTGTGGGAAAAAAAGTCAGGTTAAGAGCTTTTTTTTTGTCTTAAAGTGGCAGTGTTGTATTTTGAGACAGGCTTGAATAAGCTAAGTAGTCAATAGGCAGAGGGTAGCATCATTTGTCTGAATCTTTTTAATATGGTATCGGAATAATAATAATACCATTTCATTTTGTAAATTGGTTTCTTGTATCAGACAGCACATTTTCAGTCACCTTTTCCTAGATTGAACACCACACATTGGCTGCTACTGTAGGCTGAATGTTAAAATGTTATGGAATGCATTGTGTCCATTGTTTTTGATGGTAGGCCTACAATATGATCAAATAGCCACAGTACTACCTACTTGACCACGGTCTGAAAATAACTTAAAGCGGGTACAGCAACATCCATGTTGAACACTTAAGACACCTTGTAGAGTTCATGCCTGGACAAATTGAGGCTGTTCTGAGGGAAAAAGGGGCGCAACTCAATATTAGGAAGGTGTTCCTAATGTTTTGTACATGCAGTGTAATTAATACACACACCAAAATATAGATGCAACATGAAACAATCAACAATTTTACTGAATTACAGTTCATATAAAGGAAACCAGTCAGTTGAAATAAATTCATTAGACCCTCATCTGTGGATTTACACCCACTGGGGAGCCATGCTCAGCCAATCAGAATTAGTTTTTCATTCTTGGGAGCCAGGCCCACCCACAGGGGCGCCAGGACCAACCGCTCACCCACACGACACCATACACGTGGTCTGCAGTTGTGAGGCCTGTTGGATGTAATTCTCTAAAAACCACGTTGGAGGCGACTTATGGTATACCAATTGCGCGCTACTTCAAAACTTGAGACATCTGTGGCATTGTGTTGTGTGACAAAACAACACATTTTGGAGTGGCCTTTTATTGTCCCCAGCACAAGGTGCACCTGTGTAATGATCATGCTGTTTAATATGCCACACCTGCCAGGTGGATGGATTATCTTGGCAAAGGAGAAATATTCACTAACAGGGATGTAAACAAATTTGTACACAACATTTGAGACAAATAAGATTTTTGTGCGTATGGAACATTTCTGGGATCTTTTATTTCAGATCATGAAACATGGGACCAACACTTTACATGTTGTGTTTTATATTTTTGTTCAGTGTTGTTAGTAATCATGCTAACACTAGTTAGCAAATTCCTTCAAACTGCACATAAAAGATGGTATCCTTGAGTTCATCTGACTCTAGGGAAGTAGATACGGGGTTTCATTGCCAAAATTCTGTAGTATCCTGAAAGTCCTCCAATCCTGCATCACATGCTACTCTGTGTAGACAGCTGTGGGACCTACCTGACTGTATAGCTGCCATTCAACTGGGCTTGAATGCAACACGTCATATAATAACTTTGACAACATGCAGGATACATGTACAGTACTGGAATGGTGGAACAATGTAACTATCTGATGCAGGCTAGATTACTCACAGCAAAACCAGACAGAATTAAAGGCTGCTAGTCTAGTAATAATGTGTGAGTCCAAAATGGCACCCTATTCCCTTTATAGTGCACTACTTTTGACCATAGCACTATGGGCCCAGGTTAAAAGTAGTGCACTATAAAGGGAATAAGGTGCCATTTGGGATGCATTCAATGAATTCATTCAACATTTTACATTTCCCATTTGTTCTTACATCAAAACCACTCTGTTCTTCTCATTAACGATACAAGAACAAAATAAAATAAACCTCAAACCTGAGATCTATTTATAAAAAAAAAGTGAAACAATAATTCAAGACATTAAAAAGCCTTTCTTGTAATAATCCCCACTGAATGAGAGAGAGCCAGAGAGAAAGAAAGCGGGTGAGAGAATGGGCCGGGCATGCAGTAATGTGTATGTGTTGGTAAATGAGAGATTCTCTGGTGCCTGATCCTCTGCCAGCCAAGACGCCACGTGTTTCAACTCCAAAAGTAAACAATGAAGAGTTTCAGCCAGAGCAGTCTCGCTCTCTCGCCCTCTCTCCTTCTCTGAGCATGTGAACTCACGTGACCCTACCATACTCACACACAGAGACAGACAGAAAGTGAGAAAAAAAACTACTGCCCCACTGGTCTGTGGGAAACTAGGTCAGACTAAGGTCATGGTTGTTTATATATATCAGACAGCCACTCCATACTCCTCCCCTATTCAGCTTCTCTAGGGGGAATCCCTTCCCCCGCAGTTTGATAGCTTTCTCTCCCACAGTCTAATGCAAACTCTGTATCTCTCCCTCACGCTCCCTCTTCCCTGCTCCCTCTGACATCAGCCATCTCGCCTGGGGGGGGGGCCCTACCACTGGCCGTCTGACAGCTCTCCCCTCCCCATTTTTACTCTCCCTCCCTCCCGCTCTCTCTCTGTGTGACAATCCCCTGTCAGACAGAAATAGAACAGCGTGCAGGGAAGGAGCAGCCAGCCCAGGGAGAATGGAGACGGATAGAAGAGCTGGATGACTGAGGACTGTATGGGTCTCCCTGTGGATATATGATCCTGGTCATGCCTGTTTATAATGGCTATGGGTGGGTGTACATTTGTCAACCCCAGCAGGTAGCTTATACCTCTAGTCTACAAACAAGTGACCCCAACCCTGCATAGCGTGCAGCTCAGCTAGGAAAGTCTCCAGTGTTTTACTCACCCGGTGAGGGCGGCTGGATCTTAGCCTGTTTCTTGGTTTCCCCCGGGATCTCCAGCGGCGGCTCCTCTCCCCGCTCCACCCTGCACTCATAGGCAAACAGGTACTGGATGTACTGCTTCTTCAGAGAGCTGGCAGAGCTGCTGGACGTGCCCACGTTGAGATGGGTGGACAGCTCCCTCCACTTCTTGCTCTTGTTCACCTGCAGGGGGAGGGGGGCATATGGCCGACAGGAGACTCCTGAGCAACCAGGGCTGGGTATGAAACCGTATATGATGGGGTAGAACTGGGACGGGATATCCAGCAAGGGCCATAGTGTAGTTAATTTAATAGCCCACTGGGATTGGGTCAGGGAGCAGACCAGGGTCTAGATTTTGCCTTTATCAATTTTGAATGTCATTTTGACATCCAGGGTAGGCCTGGATGTCAAATGAGGGAAACAGCCAGCTGTCCAGGTAGTTGTCTGTTCATCTGTCGAGCCTACTGATGTACCTTTTCTTTCATCTTTTCTACTAAATAGCCATGTGCGAGAGACATAAGGTGATGTCTGATGACAATAAGCCAATATTAGGACATTAGGCTAAAACAACAATTTACAGCCTAACTGTACGTCCTGTGACCAACCAGCCAGCAGTGGTCAGGCAGCTTCCTCCAGGTCCCCTTTCATGTTTCTATTGACAGGGAAGTGTTATGGCAGATAGGGAGGCAGATAGGGAGGCAAAGGCGTGACCAGGGCTGTAGACCAAGTGGCAGAGACAGTATATATGTTGCAGACACAGGAGTAACACAGGTCTCACAGACTCACCATGGCCAGGCCCCCTCTCTCTCTCGAACACACAGGTCACAGACTCACCATGGCCAGGCCCCCCCTCTCAAACTCACCTTGGCCAGGCCCTCTCTCTCTCGAACACACAGGTCACAGACTCACCATGGCCAGGCCCCCCCCTCTCAAACTCACCATGGCCAGGCCCCCTCTCTCTCGAACACACAGGTCACAGACTCACCATGGCCAGGCCCCCTCTCTCGAACACACAGGTCTCAGACTCACCATAGCCAGGCCTCCTATTTCTCGAACACACAGGTAGAGGCGGCACAGATCCAGGGGCTTCCTGCCCACAGCTGGCAGCATGGGTACAGGCGTGCCCCTCTCCTCCATGAAGGCCAGGTAACGGTCCACCCACACCCGCCTCTCGGGCTCTACGCCCATCTCGTACAGGATGCGAATCTTCTCATTGGTCATGGTGGCCGGGCTGGTCTTCTAAAGGTGCGGGAATAGAGTAGAGGGGGAAGGGTCAGTCAGGGCTACTACTGTTGTCATTGCTTGGAGCACGGTCATGTAGACAGAAACATGTTCAACATCCAACTGTAGATTATTATATGACGTGTTGCATTCAAGCCCAGTTGAATGGCAGCTATACAGTCAGGTAGGTCCCACAGCTGTCTACACAGAGTAGCATGTGATGCAGGATTGGAGGACTTTCAGGATACTACAGAATTTTGGCAATGAAACCCCGTATCTACTTCCCTAGAGTCAGATGAACTCAAGGATACCATCTTTTATGTGCAGTTTGAAGGAATTTGCTAACTAGTGTTAGCACGATTACTAACAACACTGAACAAAAATATAAAACACAACATGTAAAGTGTTGGTCCCAGGTTTCATGAGCTGAAACAAAAGATCCCAGAGATGTTCCATTCGCACAAAATGCTTCCCTCTCATTTTGTGTACACATTTGTTTACAGCCCTGCTAGTGAATATTTCTCCTTTGCCAAGATAATCCTTTCACCTGACAGGTGTGGCATATCAAGAAGCTGATTAAACAGCATGATCATTACACAGGTGCACCTTGCGCTGGGGACAATAAAAGGCAACTCTAAAATGTGCAGTTTTGCCACAACACAATGCCACAGATGTCTCAAGCTGAGAGAGTGTGCAATTGGCATGCTGACTGCAGGAATGTCCACCAGAGCTGTTGCCAGAGAATTTAATGGTAATTTCTCTACCATAAGCTGCCTCCTACGTCGTTTTAGAGAATTTAGCGTACATCCAACTGCAGACCACGTGTATGGCGTCGAATGGGCGAGCGGTTTGCTGATGTCAACGTTGTGAACAGAGTGATCCATGTTGGCGGTGGGGTTATGGTATGGGCAGACCACGGACAACGAATATTAATTGCATTTTATCGATGGCAATTTAAATACACAAATACCATGGAGGCCCATTTTTTGTAAGGTATCTGTGACCAACAGATGTATTCCCAAACATGTGAAATCCATAGATAAGGGTCTAATTAATTAATTTCAATTGACTGATTTCCTCATATGAACTGAAATGCAGTAAAAATTTTGAAATTGTTGCATGTTGCGTTTATATTTTTGTTCAGTATAGTGTTAGCGCAATGATGAAGTCTACGTAACTAGATACCATAAACGTCAAGTCATTGCGCTAGTTAGCATTGGCTCGCGAAACTACCTCTAACTTCCTTCATACTGGATGTAACAGTTTAACTTTAGTCCGTCCCCTTGCCCCGACGCGAACCAAGGACCCTCTGCACACATCAACAACAGTCACCCACGAAGCATCGTTACCCATCGCTCCACAAAAGCCGCGGCCCTTGCAGAGCAAGGGGAACCACTACTTCAAGGTCTCAGAGCAAGTGACGTCACCGATTGAAAGGCTATTAGCGCGCACCACCGCTAACTAGCTAGCCATTTCACATCCGTTACATGGACACAGAGACATAACATGGTATCCATAAGTTCATCTGACTCAGGGGAAGTAGATAAAGGGCTTCATTGCCAAAATCCTGAAGTACTCCTTTAACATACTCAGTCATCAATAACAACCAATACAAACAGAGAAGCCATTGTCGTGCAGCAGGACTGCCAGGTTACCGGCACCATATGAGAGAGAGACAGGAGAAAAGAGTGTAAGAATGGAAAATTATTGGTCCAATTGTATACATGTCTTAATGAGAACGTCTCGGTCACAAACATCACCAAAATCACATTTCAGACATCAAAAACAAAGACACTAGAATATAAAAACGACAAGCTGTAAAAAACTAAACAGAAAAGGAAATATATAACCAATCTAACAATAAAAAAGCAACAGAAGTGAAAGCGAGTGCTTGCTGCAATTATAGGACTGGTGGGTGTGCTGTCCTCCACCCCATGACAAGAGTACAGACTAGCAGGGGGACGGGGGACAGGGGACAGGGGGCTGGGACATACACTTATAGGACTGGTGGGTGTGCTGTCCTCCACCCCATGACAAGAGGACAGACTAGCAGGGGGACGGGGGACAGGGGGTGGGGGGCTGGGACATACACTTATAGGGCTGGTGGGTGTGCTGTCCTCCACCCCATGACAAGAGGACAGACTAGCAGGGGGTGGGGGGCTGGGACATACACTTATAGGACTGGTGGGTGTGCTGTCCTCCACCCCATGACAAGAGGACAGACTAGCAGGGGGACGGGGGACAGGGGACAGGGGGCTGGGACATACACTTATAGGGCTGGTGGGTGTGCTGTCCTCCACCCCATGACAAGAGGACAGACTAGCAGGGGGACGGGGGACAGGGGACAGGGGGCTGGGACATACACTTATAGGACTGGTGGGTGTGCTGTCCTCCACCCCATGACAAGAGGACAGACTAGCAGGGGGACGGGGGACAGGGGGTGGGGGGCTGGGACATACACTTATAGGGCTGGTGGGTGTGCTGTCCTCCACCCCATGACAAGAGGACAGACTAGCAGGGGGACGGGGGACAGGGGACAGGGGGCTGGGACATACACTTATAGGGCTGGTGGGTGTGCTGTCCTCCACCCCATGACAAGAGGACAGACTAGCAGGGGGACAGGGGGTGGGGGGCTGGGACATACACTTATAGGACTGGTGGGTGTGCTGTCCTCCACCCCATGACAAGAGGACAGACTAGCAGGGGGGCGGGGGACAGGGACATACACTTATAGGGCTGGTGGGTGTGCTGTCCTCCACCCCATGACAAGAGGACAGACTAGCAGGGGGACGGGGGACAGGGACATACACTTATAGGGCTGGTGGGTGTGCTGTCCTCCACCCCATGACAAGAGGACAGACTAGCAGGGGGACGGGGGACAGGGACATACACTTATAGGGCTGGTGGGTGTGCTGTCCTCCACCCCATGACAAGAGGACAGACTAGCAGGGGGACGGGGGACAGGGACATACACTTATAGGGCTGGTGGGTGTGCTGTCCTCCACCCCATGACAAGAGGACAGACTAGCAGGGGGGCGGGGGACAGGGACATACACTTATAGGGCTGGTGGGTGTGCTGTCCTCCACCCCATGACAAGAGGACAGACTAGCAGGGGGACGGGGGACAGGGGACAGGGGGCTGGGACATACACTTATAGGACTGGTGGGTGTGCTGTCCTCCACCCCATGACAAGAGGACAGACTAGCAGGGGGACGGGGGACAGGGGGTGGGGGGCTGGGACATACACTTATAGGGCTGGTGGGTGTGCTGTCCTCCACCCCATGACAAGAGGACAGACTAGCAGGGGGACAGGGGGTGGGGGGCTGGGACATACACTTATAGGGCTGGTGGGTGTGCTGTCCTCCACCCCATGACAAG
The DNA here is from genome assembly GCF_029448725.1 of Salvelinus fontinalis. Classification (NCBI taxonomy): domain Eukaryota; kingdom Metazoa; phylum Chordata; class Actinopteri; order Salmoniformes; family Salmonidae; genus Salvelinus; species Salvelinus fontinalis. Next base: position 27,946,026 of record NC_074684.1, on the reverse strand, counting down.
AGGACAGACTAGCAGGGGGACGGGGGACAGGGACATACACTTATAGGGCTGGTGGGTGTGCTGTCCTCCACCCCATGACAAGAGGACAGACTAGCAGGGGGACGGGGGACAGGGACATACACTTATAGGGCTGGTGGGTGTGCTGTCCTCCACCCCATGACAAGAGGACAGACTAGCAGGGGGACGGGGGACAGGGACATACACTTATAGGGCTGGTGGGTGTGCTGTCTTCCACCCCATGACAAGAGGACAGACTAGCAGGGGGACGGGGGACAGGGACATACACTGAGAGGAGCTGTAGCTGCCCTGTGACGAGGAATAGATGGGCGTACACGCGTCAACACACAACTTGGCCACGTGATGAGAGATGGCAGGAGTTTGAGAGATTTCAGTCTGACTATCCTTTTCTCTCGCTTTCTCCAAAACATAGTCACACACCCATGCAGAAAGTATACAAACAGCAAAACCTGTCCTCAAAGACATCCTGGGAGACTAAGATCTCTGCTGTCTGCAGCCAATGGCCCACTCTCAGTCACACACTTGGTACGGCTCTGTTCAGAGCTCCCCTGGAGGCTTTCAGGCAGATTTGACTGGCTTCAAAATATTCAACACGTGATTGGAAAAGCACACAGTGGAAACTACACGGTGAGAGGAGCCATACAGACAGATTGAGCAACGGCATTCTAGGGCAGTCTGCCAAACAGGTGCATGGGAGGAGCTTCAGCAGCAAAGGCCACAGCCATTATTACTAGTCCTCAAGTTGTCACGAGTGGAAACATGAATCCACACTAGCTACTGCTGTTGCCATGACAGCAGAAACGCACAAAGCAGTCAAATGTATGAGGAGTGATCATTAAGTAGACAGAGAGCAGATATAATAGTGGTTCCTCTCAGATCAGTTGGGCTGACAGTCTTCAGTTTGTGATCAAGAGGATGTTCTCACAAGCCGGTAATGAGGTGAAGACAAATGAATGCAGAGGGAGAAAAGTTGTTCACATTTACACAACTCTCAGTCTGGAACCAACCACACAGAGGCGTGCAGAACCAAACCAAGCGAGGGGGAACTTGAAACACGAGGGAGGGAGGGAGGGAAAGAAAACAAGAGGAAAATAGAAAAAACCCAAACCGAAGCTCTGACAAGAGAAATAGGAGTTCATGAGAGAGCAGTGAACAGTAACAAGTTCTTTGCAGTCGAAGGGAGACGGTTATTTTAGTGTGCCTCTCTGTGTCTATCACACATCCAAATCAGTCAAGAGACAGGCAGGCAGACGGAGACATGAGGTAATAATGATGAACTACTTGCTGAAAAGAGAGTAGGTCTTTTTACTATAAAATAGCATTGCTATAAAGAAGCATTTATTTTGGAACCATCTCCCAATAGTAACAGAAGGTAAATAGAGAGATAGAGGAAGCGATGCCTTCCTTTAGAAAATCCTCACAATGACGCCAAACAAAGGATGTTTTTTCTCAATTCTCTGCATTCCCTTTTTGTCTGCTGCCTCGTTAGATGCTGTGTTTGCTGAGCTTTGCCACATTCAGGTTCCTCTTCCATATACACGTGTTATTAGGACATGCTTTGAGAGGTACTGACGAGGAGCCTGTTAGAGCTGTAACTCCTACCTTGGGTTTAGGTGGGGGCTCGGTGGCAGGACCAGGAGTATTGCTCTCCCTGTACTGCTCTGGAGGTCTCTGTTTGGGGTCAGTGGGACACACCATCCCCTCTCCTCCCATATGCACGGGCCCTGTGGAGGAAGGGTGGGAAAAGTTCAGCCTCTTGTTCACTGTTATACTGGGGCTTGTGACTGTCTGGTATACATGGACAGTGTGTGGAGTAGGTAGATACCTGAGGGTGCGTTGTAGAGAGGTTGGGGCCCCTGTGGGGTCATCCTCCCGGAGGTGTTGGCCCCTGACTGCTGGCTGTAGGGGCCACCAGGGCTGGAGGCCATCCCTCTGGGGCTCATGCCTGGATGGTGAGGCATGGGGGTCATTCCCTGCCTGAAAACCAAAGAACAAGAGATTGGGTTAGTCATTTACCATCACCGTAATACACAATGTTATTACCAAAGGCTTTATATTCATACAGTACATTTAACTATCAGTGGAGGCTGGTGAGGGGAGGACAGGCTCATAGAAATGGCTGGAATGGAATTGAACCTCAAACACAGGGAAACCATATTTATTCCAGTCCAGCCATTACTACGAGCCTGTCCTCCGGTTTAAAGCGCCACCAGCCACAATACAGTACATTGAAGTTGACCTGCCGGACAGATGGAGGTGTAGATAGATTTTAGTTGTGAGACAATATGAATAATGCATGTTGGTCATCAAAAGCAGTGCATCAGCAGCTTTCCTCAACTCCAAAACACACAACACTTATAACAGAAGGACAGAAGAAATGTTAAAGACCTTTTAAATCCTGTGGGAAATAATACCCACATCAAAAGGCTGGGGAGCCAAGTGAAAAGTAACACCATTTATTTCATGCTCTTTTCCAACCCCCAGCCAGACTGCCTGGGCGCCGAACGGCACACTGAGGGTGCGTCCTAATAATGTCCCCTTCCTTCCAAAGTATGCACTTGTTCACTTCCCTTCACTTATTTGGTGGTGGAGAAAGAAATCAAGCCCTAACATTTAGGATGCTCTATTTAACCTGGTAATGGACCCAGTGAGGAGAAAGACGAGGAGAAGACTCAGTGGTTTGGTGATTTGGCAACTAGGCTATTTGCCCCACAGGTAGCCAGCCAGCCACACTTGATTCCTCCCTCTTAATTTCCCCTCTAAGGGAAATGGAATGAGGACATGTCCCCCACCTCTAATGGAGTTACATTCCCAACCAGTTAACCATTATGTGTTTCCCAAACGGCACCCTATTCCCTATATTTTGCACTACTTTTGACCAGGGCCCATAGGGCATTGGTAAGAAGTAGTGCAGTATGTAGGGAATAGGTGAGCATAGTGGGACGCAACCATTGTCTTCTCCCACCACCAAACTAAAGTCTGTTCCCCCTGGATTGATGACACTATGTATTGGTCATTGAGGCTTTCAAACCACCGATCGGCCATATTGCCAGTCGCCAGTAAGAGCAGTCTTCCATAGGAATTCATGGAATTTCAATTAAACCTTAAGGACAAAATTACATGTATTTAATTATTTGTTTGTTGTAGTGGGGACAGTGACATCAGTAATGTCTAAAAATTATACTTTAAAGTAAAATATTTGTATGCATTTTTGTTTATATCACATACCATTTAAAAGTATGCATTAGGGTGTCTAATATAATAATTGTATGTAGACGTTAATAAATGCATTTCTATAGGTTCTAAAATATTTGTTACAATGGAGGAGAGCCAAGATGGAGGCACAGTGGCTTCAACACTGTGCCCCTCAGTCATCTAGTGCCTTTGGAAATTATTCAGACCCCTTGACCTCTTCTTCCACATTTTGTTACAGCCTTATTCTAAAATGGATTAAATAAAACAATTTCCTCAACAATCTACACAATATACCCCCTAATGACAAAGCGAAGAGGGGTTTAAAAAAAAAAGTTTTGCAAATGTATAAAAACAGAAATACCTTATTTACATAAGTATTCAGACCTTTTGCTATGAGACTCGAAATTGAGCTCAGCTGCATCTTGTTTCCATTCCATCATCCTTGAGATTTTTCAACAACTTGATTGGAGTCCACCTGTGGTAAATTCAATTGACTGGACATGATTTGGAAAGGCACACACCTGTCTGTGTAAGGTCCCACAGTTGACAGTGAATGTCCGAGCAAAAACCAAGCCATGAGGTTGACGGAATTGTCTGTAGATTTCCAAGACAGGATTGTGTCGAGGCACAGATCTGGGGAATGGAACCAAAACATTTCTGCAACACTGAAGGTCCCCAAGAACACAGTGGCCTCCATCATTCTTAAATGTAAGAAGTTTGGAACCACCAAGACTTCTCCTAGAGGTGGCTGCTCGGCCAAACTGAGCAATCGGGGGAGAAGGGTCTTGGTCAGGGAGGTGATCAAGAACCCAATGGTCACACTGACAGAGCTTTAGAGTTCCTCTGTGGAGATGGAACAACCTTCCAGAAGGACAACCATCTCCACAGCACTCAACCAATTAGGTGTTTACGGTAGAGTGGCCAGACGAAAGCGCCTCCTCAGTAAAAGGCACATGAAGTTTGCCAAAAGGCACCTAAAGACTCTCAGATCATGAGAAACAAGATTCTCTGGTCTGATGAAACCAAGATTGAACTGTTTGGTCAATGCCAAGCGTCACGTCTGGAGGAAACCTGGCACCATCCCTACGATGAAGCATGTGGTGGCAGCATCATGCTGTGGGGATTTTTTTCAGCGGCAGGGACTGGGAGACTAGTCAGGATCGAGGCAAAGATCACCGGAGCAAAGTACAGAGATTAAAACCTGCTCCAGAGCACTCAGGACCTCAGACTGGTGCAAAGGTTCACCTTCCAACAGGACAACGACCCTAAGCACACATCCTGAAGCCACTCCTGCGTTGTCTTGGCTAAGTCTCTGCATGTCCTTGAGTGGCCCAGCCAGAGCCCGGACTTGAACATCTCTGGAGAAACCAGAAAATAGATGTGCAGCAACGCTCCCCATCCAACCTGACAGAGCTTGAGAGTATCTGCAGAGAAGAATGGGAGAAACTCCTTAAACACAGGTGTGTCAAGCTTGTAGCGTCAAACCCAAGAAGACTCGAGGCTGTAATCGCTGCCAAAGGTTCAATTGTGATTTTTGGCCACTGGCCAACACACAAATACCCCATGATGTCAAAGTGGAATTATGTTAAGAGTTATTTACTAATTAATTAAAAATGAAAAGCTGAAATGTCTTCAGTCACTAAGTATTCAACCTCTTTGCTATGACAAGCCTAAATACGTTCAGGAGTAAAATCGTACTTAACAAGTCACATAAGTTGCATGGACTCACTGTGTAAAACAGTGTTTAACATGATTTTTGAATGACTACCTCATCTCTGTACCCCACACAAGTATCTGTAAGGTCCCTCAGTCAAGCAGTGAATTTCAAACACAGATTAAACCACAAAGACTAGGGAGGTTTTCCAATGCCTCAAAAAGGGCACCTATTGGTAGATGGGTAAAAAAAAAAAGCAGACATTGAATATCTTTTTGAGCATGGTGAAGTTAATAATTACACTTTAGATGGTGTATCAATACACCATGTAACTACAAAAGATACAGGCGTCCTTCCTAACCCGCTTGCCGGAGAGGAAGGAAACCGCACAGTGATTTTACCATGAGGCCAACGGTGATTTTAAAGCAGTTAGTTTAATGATTGTGATGGGAGAAAACTGAGGATGGAGGAACATGTTAGTTACTCCACAATAGTAACCTAATTGACAGAGTGAAAAAAAGGAAGCCTGTACAGAATGCGCATTTTTTTCAGGACAAAACAGAAACGGAATGGCGCTAAGCACAGGCAAAATCCCAGAGGAAACCCTGGTTCAGTCTGCTTTCCACCAGACACTGGGAGATTACTTCACCTTTCAGCAGGACAATAACCTAAAACACAGGCAAAATCCCAGAGGAAACCCTGGTTCAGTCTGCTTTCCACCAGACACTGGGAGATAACTTAACCTTTCAGCAGGACAATAACCTAAAACACAGGCAAAATCCTAGAGGAAAACCTGGTTCAGTCTGCTTTCCACCAGACACTGGGAGATGAAGCACAGGCAAAATCCCAGAGGAAAACCTGGTTCAGTCTGCTTTCCACCAGACACTGGGAGATGAAGCACAGGCAAAATCCCAGAGGAAACCCTGGTTCAGTCTGCTTTCCAACAGACACTGGGAGATGAATTCACCTTTCAGCAGGACAATAACCTAAAACACAGGCAAAATCCTAGAGGAAAACCTGGTTCAGTCTGCTTTCCACCAGACACTGGGAGATTACTTCACCTTTCAGCAGGACAATAACCTAAAACACAAAGCCAAATCTACACTGGAGTTGATTACCAAGAAGACAGTGAATGTTCCTGAGTGGCCTAGTTACAGTTTTGACATACACCAACATTCAAAAGTTTGCGGTCACTTAGAAATGTCCTTGTTTTTCATGAAAACATACATGAAATGAGTTGCAAAATGAATAGGAAATAGTCAAGACGCTGACAAGGTTATACATTTTTAATTGAAATAATAATTGTGTCCTTCAAACTTTGCTTTCATCAAAGAATCCTCCATTTGCAGCAATTACAGCCTTGCAGACCTTTGGCATTCTAGTTGTCAATTTGTTGAGGTAATCTGAAGAGATTTCACCCCATGCTTCCTGAAACACCTCCCATAAGTTGGATTGGCTTGATGGGCATTTCTTACATACCATACGGTCAAGCTGCTCCCACAACAGCTCATTAGGGTTGAGATCCGGTGACTGTGCTGGCCACTCTGTTATAGACAGAATACCAGCTGACTGCTTCTTCCCTAAATAATTATTGCATAGTTTGGAGCTGTGCTTTGGGTCATTGTCCTGTTGGAGGAAATTGGCTTCAATTAAGAACCGTCCACAGGGTATGGCATGGCGTTGAAAAATGGAGTGATAGCCTTCCTTCTTCAATATCCCTTTTACCCTGTACAAATCTCCCTCTTTACCACCACCAAAGCACCCCCAGACATTGCCTCCACCATGCTTGACAGATGGCGTCAAGCACTCCTCCAGCATCTTTTCATTTTTCCTGCATCTCACAAATGTTCTTCTTTGTGATCCGAACACCTCAAACTTAGATTTGTCTGTCCATAACACCTATTTTCCAATATTCCTCTGTCCAGTGTGTGTTCTTTTGCCCTTCTTAATCTTTTATTTTTATTGGCCAGTCTGAGATATGGCTTTTTCTTTGCAACTCTGCCTAGAAGGCCAGCATCCCGGAATCACATCTTCACTGTTGATGTTGAGACTGGTGTTTTGTGGGTACTATTTAATGAAGCTGCCAGTTGAGGACTTGTGAAGGGTCTTTTCTCAAACTAGACACGAAGGCACTTGTCCTCTTGCTCAGTTGTGCACCGGGGCCTCCCACTCTTTCAATTCTGGTTAGAACCAGTTTGCACTGTTCTGTGAAGGGAGTAGTACAGAGCATTGTACGAGATCTTCAGTTTCTTTGCAATTTCTTGCATGGAATAGCCTTCATTTCTCAGAACAAGAATAGCCTGACGAGTTTCAGAAGAAAGTTTTGTTTCTGGACATTTTGAGCCTGTAATTGAACCCACAAATGCTGATGCTCCAGATACTCAACTAGTCTAAAGAAGGCCAGTTTTCAGCTGTGCTAACATAATTGCAAAATCAATTAGCCTTTTAAAATGACAAACTTGGATTAGCTAACACAATGTGCCATTGGAACACAGTTGCTGATAGTGGGCCTCTGTAGATATTCCATGATTTTCTTTGACATTTTAAAATAATCTGCCGTTTCCAGCTACAATAGTCATTTACAACATTAACAATGTCTACACTGTATTTCTGATCAATTTGATGTTATTTAAATGGACAAAAAATGCGCTTTTCTTTAAAAATAAGGAGGGAGAATGATGAGGAGAGAGGCGAGGGCACGCCCCAGGACAACTCAGGCCGGGGTAGGCAGGGGAGCGTGCGTAGGGAGGCCTGACGTGAGGGAGGAGAGAGAAACCCTTTGGTTTCCAAACTCACACAGACACATGAGGACAAACTAACTGCGTTTACCACACCTCATAACCTTAGAGTGTGGATGATGACTGAATGAGGATATGTGGGGTGTGGAGTAGTGAATGTGAAGAACTTATACACAAGAATGACCCGTGGTGTTAAATCCCAAAATGGCACCCATTCCCTACACTCTAGCGCACTCCTTTTGACCAGAGCCCTATGGAATTCCCAATGGGCCTTGGTCAAAAAGTAGTGCACTATATCGGGGTAGGGTACCATTTAGGATGGGTACTGTATCGCTTCTGTGGCCCCTGTCCTGACTCACCTGCCCTGTGCAGAAGGGTTGGGACCAGCGTTGGGCCCCTGCATGGCGTTGGTTCCAGGGAACAGACCTGCCTCCTTGTTAACACTGGGCAGGGGCGGTCTCATGCCCTGGCCCTGTCCGGCAGGCTGCGGCATGCTGGGAGAGGTGGGGGCCATGGTGTTGGTATTGGCACCGAGGTAGGGTCGCCCACTGGCCCCCGGACCCAGGCCTCGCCCGGCAGGCATGGAGCCACAGGGCTGCCCAGGTCCCTGGCCGTGCATGGGGCTACTGGCGTTCATGCCCAGGCTGTTGCTCATGCCAGGGCCGGGGCCGCTGTAGTTGGCGGTGGGGGTCCCACCGTTGTTAGGGGGCCTGGGGTAGTTACCTGGAGAGACAGAGAATAGAGTAAGTCATCAACATTAAGACTGAGGATCATCAGGTTGGCCATGTTATGTTCATCAGAACTTAAGAACACTGGAATTGGCTTGATTCACAGATACTTCATTCACCTATCCATGGTATTTCTTTCAAAAGGACAGGCCCTGCTCAAAAGAAGTGCACTACATAGGGAATATGGTTCTATTTGGGACACACAGCGTGTGTGATTTGAACAGAGCATTGCCTCATGTTCCTCTGTTTCAGATTCTGTACTCCAGCCAGACCAATCTTTCATAGGGTATTTCACAAGAGAGAAAAAAAGCGCACACACACACACACTTTTGATGTCATGTGAGACTTCCAAAAATACATTAACTCGGCCGTGGCGTTTCAGGGAGAGCTGCTATTTTGGCTCTTCCTGGAGTTATTCTGGTTCCATCCCTATAACGAGCTTTGCTCACAGGCAAAGGAGAGGAGAAGGGGATGAGGTTCTGGGACTCTGCCAATTATATGGAAATTCACTGGTAGCATCAGCTTCTCTGTAGTCATGTTAATCCTAGAATTTCCCTGGGGGAACACAGGGCTGTGACATGGATCAGACAAGGTCATCCTCCCCGAGTGGCCACAGTCATTTTGCTTCCCAAACAGCACCCTATTCCCTATTTGGTGCACTATTTTGACCAGGGCCCAATAGACACACATTTTGGATGCAGAACCAGTCCTGTCTGTTCACACTGATCAACTGTACTGCGCTGTGCTGGTGCTTATAGTTAGTAGTGAAAGGGGCTTCTATTTTAGTCTTTCTGTAGAAGTGAGACGTTTGCATTGAGTTATGTGAATTAGTGGTGTAATGTGGTGTGCTGTCAACTAGTTGGTTGACTGGATGAAAGCGTGCAGCATTTATCAATCTACTCTGTGAAAACCGACCCATGGATGCCGTGCGCGCTCATCTGGAACGGGGCTCACACAAATTAGGTCATTACGGTAATCCATCTCGTGTGTTGTAGCATGCCTTGATGAATGCGTGACCAATGTGTGTGTGTTTTCATAGCTCGGGTCTCTGCCCCCACCCGCTCTCCCTGCTCCAGATCCCTGATTAATAGTCCCTGCTGTGTGCCTGGTGTCTGGCTCTGGACACTACAAAGACTTGGGTTCAAATACTAGTTGGGTGGAGTTTGGAGTTTTGGGAAACTTCTATTGGTTCCATTGCGACACGCATCGGAGGGAAATGATTTCAAATAGTACTTAAAACCAGGTGTGCTGGACAATCAGCCACATAAAAAGAGATGGAACAAGTCTCCTCCTCTACCCCAGACAGGTGTGTGAGAGAGAAAGAGAGATGCAAAGTAGGCTACAGTATATGCAAAGCATGGAACACCCGGGAGGTTGATTGGAGATTTACTAAACTGTAGAAAAAACCCTGCTCTCTCCAACCCTGTAGAAATGTATGTTGGGCCATAGAATATAGTCATAGAATTGCCACCATTCCACTAGCCTCCTGCTACAGGGGAGAGAGAGTTCTGATGTGGAAAGGCCAGTGTGAATTAACAGGTTGTATGGGCACCAGCATCATCATCATCATCCACGAGCATGGAGGATGTGTTACCTTGGAGGAATATTATCATCATCATCCACTAGCATGGAGGATGTGTTACCTTGGAGGAATATTATCATCATCATCCACTAGCATGGAGGATGTGTTACCTTGGAGGAATATTATCATCATCATCAGCCACTAGCATGGAGGATGTGTTACCTTGGAGGAATATTATCATCATCATCCACTAGCATGGAGGATGTGTTACCTTGGAGGAATATTATCATCGGCATGGAGGATGTGTTACCTTGGAGGAATATTAGGAGTAGGGTGAAGTTGCCATAGAAAAGGTCTCCCAGGTATGGGGGTGAAGCTACCAAAAACTGGAACTCATGAGGGGCTGCAGTGGCTCGTGGGTCTGCGTACCGTGTACTTTTTGCTGACATGGGTTAATTGAGTGACTGCTGATGCACAACCACATTTCAAAATTGCACCTTGTGTATTCTATTAACAGACCCCAACTGAGTTCCTATTTGACGAAAAAAAAAAAGACAATAATAATAATAACATTTATTTGTCCTTAAGGGGGGGGGGGGGGCTACCTAATGGTTAAGGTTAGGTTTGGGGAGGGGAAGCTGACCCTAGATCTGTACTTAGGGAAAACGTCACCCCGGAGTGGAATATTACCTTGGGGGCCGTACTGGCCGGTCTGGGGTCCGTACGAGGGGCCGGGGCCCCCCTGCAGCTGGTGGTAGGAGCTCTGGGGGAGCATGGTGCCCCCGGGGGACGAGTGAGGGGACATGGCGGGTCCCTGACCCGACTGCCTGGGGACTGTGGTGTTCCGCTGCATGGCAGGTGGGAACCCTGGAAAGAACAAAAGAATGAGAGCGAAAGGAGAGAGAGACCTGTTAAAATAATTCTAATTGAAAGCAGAACTACAGGAAGGTTAGGACTGAGGTAACCTAGCTACTCTTAAAAGGAGACATTTTCCTCTCAGACTCCATTATATTTGAACCCAATTGTCAATGCAGCAATTGAGTTCAATTGAAGTGTACTCGCTTGAGTTGAATGGTAACACTTACCTTTGCCTTTTGAAAAGCACTACCAAATGCTACAGCAAACGTCCAAATCGACATTTAAACTGATCTGAACGGGTGACAAATAGAACAATAGCTAATACATCTGCCCGCCCGCCATGGAAGAGGTCTCCCATCTGTTTGAAATGTGATCTTTTCATCTCACTTGATCAAAACCTCATTCTAAGGGCAGAGGAGTGATACAACCACTTCAATACACAAACTCACTACCTCTCAAAGGGATAGCTCACCCAAATGACATACTGGTTGACTTACCATGTAAATCAGTAAATAGACACAGTAAGAAAGAAATTCAGTTGGGTGAACTATCCCTTTAAATATGAATGAGTACATGATGCATGGAATGCTAAGGCATTAATGTATGAAAGCGTGTACAGATGCGGTTAAGAGGTCAATCGAATGCAGACGATGGGGGATAGAAGGAGGCCGGATTGGAACACATTCAACAAATCTGATCTAACCAAGTGGATATTGGTGAACTCCGTCATGATTGACGCATTTTAACAGGCCCACAATGTGGTTACTAATGTCCCATTTGGCTGTTTTCACTGCATAACATTTAGAAGTTGTCCCTTTTCAGGTTTAAAAGTGACTGTTAAATGCCAACTTCAGAGCGTATAAACTGGCAGCATAGCTCGCATACAGAAACGGGTGGTGTAGTCAGTTTTTAACTGTAATGCAGTTGATTGGTGACGATGACATGGACATGTGTTGGGATTGACATCCACACTTCAATTTTTACCTCAAAAATAATCTGAAATACACTAAAATGTAGGCACATGTAACTGGGGGTGCAATGAGGAGATCTTTCCCCCATGCGTTTCCATGGCATTTCCATTATTTTGGTCGAGTTCCATTGACCTATTTTACACATCTATTCTTATTTTAAGTATTTCTGTCCTTGTGATGTACATGTCTATTCATGTTCTGTATTATGACATGTTTCATGTGGACCCCAGGAGGAGTAGCTGCTGCTTTAACAGTAGCTAATGGGGATCCTGATAAAATACTCTTCATACAGTCCTGATAAGGCCAACAGGAAAAGCTGATGACTTCCCCCTTCCCTGTGGTTCAGCAGCTGGTACAGCACTCACATGCTCCATTTCAATAGACTCCGCTCCCCAAGCTTGGGCCACGGAGTGACTAATCGTTTGTATTAATGCCACCACTGTTACAATGATCCCCTTTAGACAGTGAGAAAAAGGTTCTGCCTAGCTGGCAGCTGAGGTGTTATTTTGACTATTACTTGCTAGGCCTTTACCCAGTGCTGGGCTGGCTGGCTGGGCTGAGGGTGGGCCATAGAAAACAGCCTGATTGACATGTCTGACTGCTCGGTCACTGACAACCATATTGGCAGCCGCTGAGAGGCACAGCCATGGTTACTCTATAAAGGCAGAGCCTATGTGCTAAATTGCACCATATTCCCTACATAGTGCACTACTTTTGACCAGAGCCCTATAGGTGGTAAACATGCTGAAGTTCTGGCCCGGTGCTGACAGCAGCCCAGAGGTATAGAGGGAGTGGAATCTATGGCTAATCTCTTGTACTAATGATCCTATGGAAAACCCAGCAGGAGAAATGGACTCAGAGGTTCACTGCTATACATCATTAGAGAGGAACTACGGCTTATGGTGTCCAATTAGATGACTTCCATCCTGGTGTCAGACTGTGTACACCAGAGGGGACCTTCTGTAGCAAACCACTGTTGAAACGAACATGGATTTGACCACAGAATCGGCCGTGGATTTACGAGTTAGTTGCTGATTACTCTGACTTCATGTTAAATCTCCCGGAAGAGGGGGGTTGTGAGTCACATGGGGTGTAATGTGCAGGAGAATCTCACCTCTCTCCTGAGACATGGGGGACTGGCTCAGGGTGGAATGGGAACCCACATCAGACATGTTCCCAGGGGTCTGTGGGGCCATCTGGGTGCCTGGGAGGAGAGAGGGGCAAGCGTCAGTGGGACACACACACACACACACGTCCCCAGCTCCTTCGTGTCAGTGTGATGGCCTGAAGAGCAGCAGTGTGTCCAGCTAAAGGAACCCCTCCCTAATGAGCCCTACAGTGTGTGTGTGTAGCTGTTTCCCTGGCGATGGCATGCAGAGATCACACGTCAACTGGTACCTCAGTGTGGGGGCTAATGACTGACAGCTCTCCCAGTAGGGGTGAGAGCGTGTGTGGGTGTCAACGGCTAAATGGTCTCCCATCGACCTAGTTATCACCCAGAGCAGCGAGAGAGAAGGGGAATGAACTAACTTTGGCCGCAAATAACAACAAAACTCCCAACTAGTCCAGCCCTGGAGTCAACAAGGCCAACAACACGCTGCACTGTGGGAGAGTAATTGTGTTAAAGTGACTCCGAACTGCTAACATAGTTTAGAAACTATTTTAATGACCGAGGTCTTTGTTTTGGAGCTGGAGGATAAACCAGCTAGAGAACCTCCCCTGACTGCCCCAGCTGCCTGTACAGATATAAGAACAGACGTCTCTCCCCCTCCCACTGTGACTAGCTACTATAGAGTCACTAACTCAAAAGAAGTTCAGAAAGAACTGACTGGAATGAGACAAAGGAGCTCTTTTCTCTTCCACAGAAGAGCCAGTCATGACAACCAGAGCTGTTGCAGCTCCACTGTGGCTGTCTCAGTGTGTCAGAACTGCTCTCTGAAATATAATGGATGAAATACTACACAAGCCTAGCACACTGGTCCTTACTCCCTGTCCGCAGTAGGTGTGTGTGTGTGAGAGATGTGGTAGAGTGTGTGTGTGAGATGTGGTAGAGTGTGTGTGTGTGAGATGTGGTAGAGTGTGTGTGTGTGTGTGTGTGTGTGAGATGTGGTAGAGTGTGTAGGTGTCTCCTAGACCTAGGTGCATGGTGGCAGGGATTCGTTCTATACCTGGGACGCTGGCGGGGGAGATCGGTCCGGAGCGCGATTGGCTGGAACCCACGGGTGATCCCACGGGGGAGGGGGAGGGGCCGCTACGCAGGCGAGGGGACATGTGGGGTGAGAAGGGCGACTGTGCCGGGTCACTCTGCTCGCCCTGGCTGCTGGTGGACCCCGAAGCACTGACCGCTGAGCTGATAGCCACCTCTGTGCCCGTGGGAAGGTCATCTATAGACCCAGACAGGTCCTGGAACAGAAGAGGAGAGAGGAACCAAGGGGAAAGCCTGGGTTGTGTTCATTCGGCACCAAACTGAAGAAAATGGACTGAAACAGGGAGGGACTACCTGCAAAACATTTTAAATTGTGCTCCGTTGTGTGCCCTGAACGAACATGACACAGAAGAAATGACACTAAGCATTCTTTACCAGCAGATGGTAAAAACTTTACCAGTCACTTAACATAACGTCCAACATAGACAGAAAGCCATTGGGAGTGTTGGAAATCTCTTGATGTCCAGGAGGAAGGTTGTACCAAATTCAGTTAAAGCCAAAACCAGGCAGGCCAGATGGCCGTCTCTCAGTCTATACTACTGCTTTAACAGCCAGAGAAACAAATGGCACCCTATTCCCTATATAGTGCACTTCTATTAACCAGAGGCCTGATCAAAACTAGTGTACTATATAGGGAATAGGATGCCAATTGGGATGCAACCAGCATCATGGCAACCAGCATCATGGCAACCAGCATCATGGCAACAATCACCAATTTACTTAACAGGGCATAAACACCTCAAATTTAAGCAGATTTGGCCAATGTACCTACAAAAGAGAGCCATGCTAAATGTCCTCAATACCAGAAGAAGAATGGAGAGTTTAATAGTGCCAACGTGTTGCCCTCCAATGTGCCTCCCTTTCTCCCTCTGCGCCTTTGATATTGTGTAAACGGCGTGGTCGGTGGCCTCTCCCAGCTGGCAAGCAGGCAGCTCTTACCTACGACCTGTCACCCGTCAATATGACACTTCATCTGAGGCTTTAACAACCACTTACTTTATGACCAGTCACTTAAAATACCCAAAGCGCCACACTGCAGTTAATAGCATCCCAGCTATGCATTTAAAAATCACTCAGACTAAATCAGCCAATTGCACTTGAATGCAATGCACCCTACTGTGTGCAATGCACCCTACTGTACTCCTCTCAAGCTCCTACATGTGTCCCAAAGGGTTTTCTGGTTCACCATCACAGGGTAGCATCATTAGAGGTAATGGGGGTTGGATGCTCCTATTCACCATCATTAGAGGTAATGGGGGTTGGATGGTCCTATTCACCATCATTAGAGGTAATGGGGGTTGGATGCTCCTATTCACCATCATTAGAGGTAATGGGGGTTGGATGCTCCTATTCACCATCATTATAGGTAATGGGGGTTGGATGTTCCTATTCACCATCATTAGAGGTAATGGGGGTTGGATGGTCCTATTCACCATCATTAGAGGTAATGGGGGTTGGATGCTCCTATTCACCATCATTAGAGGTAATGGGGGTTGGATGCTCCTATTCACCATCATTATAGGTAATGGGGGTTGGATGCTCCTATTCACCATCATTATAGGTAATGGGGGTTGGATGCTCCTATTCACCATCATTATAGGTAATGGGGGTTGGATGCTCCTATTCACCATCATTAGAGGTAATGGGGGTTGGGGGCAGCGTCCCTAACCCCCTTGGTTTTATTTGGAATTGTGTTTTGTTTATTGTATAAAAGGGTATTCTTTTTTGCACTGACATTCTTGCGCTGGCTCTATACACTCACTGGACTCTACCATACTACACACACTCTCACTCCCCACATACGCTGCAGCTACGAGATTATCTATCCTGATTGCCTAGTCACTTTTACCCCTACCTACATGTACATATTGCCTGGACTACCTCGTACCCCTGCACATTGTACTGGTACGCCTGTATCTAGCCTCATTATTGTTATTTTATTACCATCACCTTTTTTCTTGACTTTTTAAATTCTGCTTTGTTGAGAAGGGATCGTAAGTGAGCCTTTCACAGTAAAGTCTACACCTGTTGTATTCGGCACGTGACAAACAATTCCCTACATAGCACACTTCATAGGAGTACATAGGGCTCTAGTCAAAAGTAGTGCACTATAAAGGGAATAGGGCGGCATTTGGGATGCAACCCAAGGCCTTCTCGTCCGTTTTCAGCACGTGTTACATATTTCAACAACAAAGCCCTTTATTTCACCAATTGAAAAGGCACTGGGGGACCACTTCTACCTGTTTACATATATTCCTCCAGACTTGTGCTGCTTATTTACAGATATAATTATTCCCATTCGTTAGTGGCCCCAGCTTACTAACTTTATGGATATAATTATTCAGGCTTTTTAACCGCCTCCCTTTCCTCACCCTGCTCTGTCACTATGGACACGGCAGTGAAAGAAGAGGGATAAATAAACGTGGGTTGCTACGGAAATGTTTGAAATGGGACCATGAAGGAGCCATGCACACATGCGCCACATTGCAGAGAGAGAAAGTTGCTTTCCAGTTTTGTTCACCTGCTGAAAATCTGTTTCCCAGCTCGCTAATTTCTCAGCTCCCAGAATGGCTCAGCCTGTGTGTGTGTCAGCGTGTGATTCACCCCAGGCAGCAAGGGGCAGTGTGCTGACTGTGCACAGTGTGGGGGAGTAAGCACATCGCTGCCCTGTCTGCTCATAGCCTGGCTATTTGGACACAACGCACCCAAGATGTTGCTGATGGGCAGACAGACGACACGTTCACCAGGGCACCCCGCCATTGTCTTCTCATCCCCCAGACGTTTGATTCTGTCCATATAGTTTGAAGAAAAGTATTGCCTTTGGCCTTCCTTGGCTTTTACTATTTTCTCAATAGCATATTTGTCAGTGGGACCGCCTGGGCCTAGATCTCTCCCCCATCAAATGTGTCCCAGTAGGGGGTAGCAGCGGTGGCAGTGGTCCTGAGCAGAACACTGTGGTGTACGCACACAGAGACATTCAGAAGGCTAAGGAGGGGAATCAGACTCTCTGTGAAATCTGACACGGAGCGCCGCCTGGCGTATTAAGTTTGATGAGTGCTCTCGGGAGATGCCGCGTGTCTAGAGACAGTGGGAACGTGACTCGGTGCAGAGTGGTGGATGGGAGATTAGACAGACAGCCTCCAGTGGGGAGGGCACACAGTCTCTCTGGGGTAGGGATGAGGCGGCACAATCATGCCATGTTCAAAAGAGGACTGATGGGCTTTTCTTCTGAGGACAACTTTAGATGAGTTTGATGGTACATCCATTTGCCGGATTCCTGATAATCGAACTCAGGGTGACGTGTATGTTCTGATGCCTGAACCCATATCAGAGGACTGGAATACTTCTCCATCTGGCCCCACTATGGGTGGGAGTGTGTGTGCTGGGATAGGAAGACGCACCAGCCACCCAGCTTTCAACACCACTACAAAGCAGAGTAAAAGCAGAGAGACTGAAGGAGGAAAAACAGCACTCAGGCACTGGTGCAAAATAGTAATGAGAGCGAGAGTGACACTGTTATTGGTTCTGTGATGTGCATAGAAGTCAAGGTTCTTCTTCCGTCTTCAGCCCTCTGAAAACCAGTTCATATGCACACTGACTGGCTGCACCGTTCAGAAGAGTACTCCATAAGCACTGCTGTAGCAGTAGGATCATAAGAGAGGACAAATTGAGAGGGGGCTGAAATAGAAACATGTGGTACTCCTTGCCTTTCTCCCCTCTCATCATGTCTCCTATTTAGCCTGAGGGTTGGTGTGATGGAGTCTCTCCTTCCGCCAACACAACACACGCATGGCCCTCTGGGGACAACCTCACACACTCACGCCCAATTAAAATATTGACAGCTAACAGAGGCTTTTTGTTGTGTTTGATGTCCCCGTTTCAGACGGCGCTCATCGCCGTGGCTCTGGATGTCCTGGTTGGCTTCGTCCCAAATTGCACCCTATTCCCTTATACCGTGTAACACTAGTGCACTGTAATCAAAACTTCTGTACTTTTGCGACAATAAAAACAAAGTGGTTCATTCATTTCTTAAAGAGACAGCGCACACTTTTATGCAAATGTTGTTAAATCAGTACAATACTGTTCTCTTAGCAATTGCCAATAATATAAGTCCTAAATGGATGGGATCGTTTGTCATCTTTAACCCCGTGAAATCAGCCTCAATAACTCAACACTCCCATTTGAATAATATCCATTCACCTGTATTGTGAATAGACCTAGTCTACATCTTGATTTACCCAGTTTATCAATAGAGATTTACCATTCAACTAAATGATTACAATTATGTTGCTTTGTACAATCAATTTGACTTTGGTAAAAACAAATCGATTCAATTAATGTGTACATGGCTGTCAAAAAACATTGACACAACATTTGTCACATACAATGATATTGATCTCAAAAGACACCCAGCGACTGAACAGAACAGTTCAGAACAGTTCCACTCAAACCATGACAGGCTACAGCCAACCAGCTCCGGGACTGAATTATCCAACTACCAATAAGGAAAGGGGATGCCATAAGAGGAGACAACTGAAATATGGAAGGGGAAGAGAGGCATGGGGGAAGGAATAGCTGCTGACAATACAATGGAACAACCCCATCCCAAGGAGCTACAGAGAGGGGCATCAGCATTTACAAATCATGAGTAGCAGTCAGACGACATACACGCTCCTGCGTGCTGGAAAATAATTGAGACTTAATGACAGCATGTAAGAAATAGTGGGGAACGGGGACAGCAGCAATCTGACTGATTTCTCTAAGGGTGAATGTGTGTGATTGAGGCTGAGCGTGTGTGTAAAAAACAAATATAGCTGAGCAGTATCATTAATACAATAAATTCCTTATTTGACTAGGGTAGCACTACGGGACAGAGAGGGGGGTGGTGTAGAATAGATTCATCAGTACGATTTGGAACAAAGGAAAAGAGGAACAGGGAGGGGAGAACATAAAGCATTGTGAAAAATTAGGGACTGTCCCAAGACTTTCATTTTCTTTGATTTAGATGAAGAAAAATGTAATTACCTTCTCACTCATCCTCCAGACAATCAATGAGAAAGAGAGAGAGAGCAGGAGCGAGCGAGACGAGGGAGGAAGAGAGCAAGAGTGAGCGAAATGAAGGGAGCAAAATGAGGGAGCAAGCGAGCAAATTATCAAGGAACCTACCATGTACAACCCTAAATCTGTAAACACAGGTACCCTCATAGATATCATCATGACCAACTTGCCCTTTAAATACACCTCTGCTGTCTTCAACCAGGATCTCAGCGATCACTGCCTCATTGCCTGCGTCCGTAATGGGTCCGCGGTCAAACGACCACCCCTCATCACTGTCAAATGCTTCCTAAAACACTTCTGCTAGCAGGCCTTTCTAATCGACCTGGCCGGGGTATCCTGGAAGGATAATGACCTCATTCCGTCAGCAGAGGATGCCTGGTTATTCTTTAAATGTACTTTCCTCACCATCTTAAATAAGCATGCCCCATTCAAAAAATGTAGAACTAAGAACAGATATAGCCCTTGGTTCACTCCAGACTTGACTGCCCTTGACCAGCACAAAAACATCCTGTGGCGTACTGCATTAGCATCGAAAAGCCCCCGCGATATGCAACTTTTCAGGGAAGTTAGGAACCAAAATACACGGGCAGTTTGAAAATGCTAGCCTTATCTTTCCTAACAGAAATTTGCATCCCGTAGCACAAACTCCCAAAAGTTCTGGGACACTGTAAAGTCCATGGAGAATAAGAGCACCTCCTCCCAGCTGCCCACTGCACTGAGGCTAGGAAACACTGTCACCACCGATAAATCGAAAATTTCAATAAGCATTTTTCTACAGCTGGCCATGCTTTCCACCTGGCTACCCCTACACCTGTCAATAACTCTGCACCCCCCACAGCAACTTTCCCAAGGCTCCCCGTTTCTCCTTCACCCAAATCCAGATAGCTGATGTCCTGAAAGAGCTGCAAAATCTGGATCGTTACTGTTACAGACCTATATCTATCCTATCTTGCCTTTCTAAAGTCTTCGAAAGCCAAGTTAACAGATCCCCGACCATTTTGAATCCCACCGTACCTTCTCCGCTATGCAATCTGGTTTCCGAGCAGGTCATGGGTGCACCTCAGCCACGCTCAAGGTCCTAAACAAAATCCTAACTGCCATCGATTAAAGACAATACTGTGCAGCCGTATTCATCAACCTGGCCAACTCCTCGTTTGGCCGCCTTTCCTTCCAGTTCTCTGCTGTTAATGACTGGAACGAATTGCAAAAATCACTGAAGCTGGAGTCATATCTCCCTCAAAAACTTTAAGCATCAGCTGTCAGAGCAGCTTACCGATCATTGCACCCGTACACAGCTCATCTGTAAATAGCCCACCCAACTACCTCATCCCC
Source organism: Salvelinus fontinalis (assembly GCF_029448725.1). Classification (NCBI taxonomy): domain Eukaryota; kingdom Metazoa; phylum Chordata; class Actinopteri; order Salmoniformes; family Salmonidae; genus Salvelinus; species Salvelinus fontinalis. The sequence goes on along the minus strand of NC_074684.1, from coordinate 27,925,746 downwards.
ATACTGTTATTTATTTTTTTGCTCCTTTGCACCCCAGTATCTCTACTTGCACATTCATCTTCTACACATCTATCACTCCAGTGTTTAATTGCTCAATTGTAATTATTTCGCTACTATGGCCTATTTATTGCCTTGCCTCCCTAATCTTACTACATTTGCACACACTGTATATAGATTTTTCTATTGTGTTATTGACTGTACGTTTGTTTATCCCATGTGTAACGCTGTGTTGTTTGTGTCGCACTGCTTTGCTTTATCTTGGCCAGGTCGCAGTTGTAAATGAGAACTTGTTTTCAACTGGCCTACATGGTTAAATAAAAAAATAAAAAGAGGGAGAGCGCGAGCGAGATGTGGGAGAGCGCGAGCGAGATGTGGGAGAGCGCGAGCGAGATGTGGGAGAGCGCGAGCGAGATGTGGGAGAGCGCGAGCGAGATGTGGGAGAGCGCGAGCGAGATGTGGGAGAGCGCGAGCGAGATGTGGGAGAGCGCGAGCGAGATGTGGGAGAGCGCGAGCGAGATGTGGGAGAGCGCGAGCGAGATAAGGGAGAGCGCGAGCGCGATGTGGGAGAGCGCGAGCGAGATGTGGGAGAGCGCGAGCGAGATGTGGGAGAGCGCGAGCGAGATGAGGGAGAGCGCGAGCGAGATGTGGGAGAGCGCGAGCGAGATGTGGGAGAGAGCGAGCGAGATGTGGGAGAGCGCGAGCGAGATGTGGGAGAGCGCGAGCGAGATGTGGGAGAGCGCGAGCGAGATGTGGGAGAGCGCGAGCGAGATGTGGGAGAGCGCGAGCGAGATGTGGGAGAGCGCGAGCGAGATGTGGGAGAGCGCGAGCGAGATGTGGGAGAGCGCGAGCGAGATGTGGGAGAGCGCGAGCGAGATGTGGGAGAGCGCGAGCGAGATGAGGGAGAGCGCGAGCGCGATGAGGGAGAGCGCGAGCGAGATGTGGGAGAGCGCGAGCGAGATAAGGGAGAGCGCGAGCGAGATGTGGGAGAGCGCGAGCGAGATGTGGGAGAGCGCGAGCGAGATGTGGGAGAGCGCGAGCGAGATGTGGGAGAGCGCGAGCGAGATGTGGGAGAGCGCGAGCGAGATGTGGGAGAGCGCGAGCGAGATGAGGGAGAGCGCGAGCGAGATGTGGGAGAGCGCGAGCGAGATGTGGGAGAGCGCGAGCGAGATGTGGGAGAGCGCGAGCGAGATGTGGGAGAGCGCGAGCGAGATGTGGGAGAGCGCGAGCGAGATGAGGGAGAGCGCGAGCGAGATGTGGGAGAGCGCGAGCGAGATGTGGGAGAGCGCGAGCGAGATGTGGGAGAGCGCGAGCGAGATGTGGGAGAGCGCGAGCGAGATGTGGGAGAGCGCGAGCGAGATGTGGGAGAGCGCGAGCGAGATGTGGGAGAGCGCGAGCGAGATGTGGGAGAGCGCGAGCGAGATGTGGGAGAGCGCGAGCGAGATGTCGGAGAGCGCGAGCGAGATGAGGGAGAGCGCGAGCGAGATGTGGGAGAGCGCGAGCGAGATGTGGGAGAGCGCGAGCGAGATGTGGGAGAGCGCGAGCGAGATGAGGGAGAGCGCGAGCGAGATGAGGGAGAGCGCGAGCGAGATGAGGGAGAGCGCGAGAGCGATGAGGGAGAGCGCGAGAGCGATGCGGAAGAGCGAGCGAGAAACTAGTTTATGTTGCAAAACATTTTCTGTTTGTGTGCACTAATGAATGTCAACCAATGTGAAACTGACTGGATGTTTATCTTGACCCAGAATCTCCCTGGACACCCCTTCCCTTTGTTCATGGTTCATTCTCATGGTGACGCAATACGGTGAAGAAATGGGTGAGATGGAGAGAGTAGTTAAAGAGAGGCGGGGGGTACTGTAGTGGGGACGGACAGGGAAAGTGCAGTGTAATGTCAATAATATTTCCCGTTTTGTTTTGGCTTTCATACCGTGTCTTCTGTCATGTTGAGACTCACTATTGCTTTAATGTATTATTCTCATTAATGTTGTTTTTGCTGTTAATGGTGATACCAGTTCCACTACTACTATTATTATTGATGTCATATTGCTGTTGGTCCCACCATTGTTGTTATATGTGTATTTTGACAATGTAAGTAATTGACCATGAAAATAAAGGCTATTGAATTGACAGAGAACAAGGAAGACTGGTATACAGACAGACAGAGACACCGAGTTTGGGAAACCAGGCACTACCTTATAGACCCTGGTCAAAAGCAGTGTACTACATAGGGTGCCATTTGGGATGTAGCATAGACACAGACTGGGCAGGTTAGGGAATCCAGTCCTCTTGTAGTCTGTACCAAGCTTACCTATGACTACAATACTGTTTCATCTTCCAGTTCAGCTAACAGCACAGTGCATTCTGAGTGCTAGTGATTTGAAGAGAGAAATAGTTGGTAGGGCGTCTTTCCCTCTCACACCCACAGTGTAATAACAGACAGCATTTTGCTGATTTTCCCCCTCAATGCTGTGGTGGGTTTGATGAGCGGAGCTCCCTGTAGGAGAGAGGCACAACACTAGAGTTCCCATCCGCTCAACCCCCCCCCAATCTGTCCCTGGGCCTCAGGCCAACCAATAGCAGAGTGGCAACCCATCCCCCCCTCCGCCCTTTGCCAGTGGCTCAGCCAACCAGCTCGCAGCTCTGCCTGCCTTAAGTCTCCCCTCCTCCTCTCTCCTTTCCCTCCAGCTCATCCCCTTTGTGCGCATTCTAATTATGGGGAGTGGGCCGCAACGCACGGAGGAAAGAGAGACGAATCAAAGGAGGGATGAAGGGTACAGGAGGGCGGGAGGAAGGGAAGAGAGATAAAGGGTACAGGAGGGAGGGAGGGAGGGAGGAAGTGAAGAGAGATGAAGGGTACAGGAGGGAGGGAGGAAGGGAAGAGAGATGAAGGGTACAGGAGGGAGAGAGGAAGGGAAGAGAGATGAAGGGTACAGGAGGAAGGGAAGAGAGATGAAGGGTACAGGAGGGCAGGAGGAAGGGAAGAGAGATGAAGGGTACAGGAGGGCGGGAGGAAGGGAAGAGAGATGAAGGGTACAGGAGGAAGGGAAGAGAGATGAAGGGTACAGGAGGAAGGGAAGAGAGATGAAGGGTACAGGAGGAAGGGAAGAGAGATGAAGGGTACAGGAGGAAGGGAGATGAAGGGTACAGGAGGAAGGGAAGAGAGATGAAGGGTACAGGAGGGCGGGAAGAGAGATGAAGGGTACAGGAGGGCGGGAAGAGAGATGAAGGGTACAGGAGGGCGGGAAGAGAGATGAAGGGTACAGGAGGGCGGGAAGAGAGATGAAGGGTACAGGAGGGCGGGAAGAGAGATGAAGGGTACAGGAGGAAGGGAAGAGAGATGAAGGGTACAGGAGGGCGGGAGGAAGGGAAGAGAGATGAAGGGTACAGGAGGGCGGGAGGAAGGGAAGAGAGATGAAGGGTACAGGAGGGCGGGAGGAAGGGAAGAGAGATGAAGGGTACAGGAGGGAGGGAGGAAGGAAGGGAAGAGAGATGAAGGGTACAGGAGGGAGGGAAGAGAGATGAAGGGTACAGGAGGGAGGGAAGAGAGATGAAGGGAAGAGAGATGAAGGGTACAGGAGGAAGGGAAGAGAGATGAAGGGTACAGGAGGGCGGGAGGAAGGGAAGAGAGATGAAGGGTACAGGAGGGCGGGAGGAAGGGAAGAGAGATGAAGGGTACAGGAGGGAGGGAGGAAGGGAAGAGAGATGAAGGGTACAGGAGGGAGAGAGGAAGGGAAGAGAGATGAAGGGTACAGGAGGGCGGGAGGAAGGGAAGAGAGATGAAGGGTACAGGAGGGAGAGAGGGAGGGAAGAGAGATGAAGGGTACAGGAGGGAGGGAAGAGAGATGAAGGGTACAGGAGGGAGGGAAGAGAGATGAAGGGAAGAGAGATGAAGGGTACAGGAGGAAGGGAAGAGAGATGAAGGGTACAGGAGGGCGGGAGGAAGGGAAGAGAGATGAAGGGTACAGGAGGGAGGGAGGAAGGGAAGAGAGATGAAGGGTACAGGAGGGAGAGAGGAAGGGAAGAGAGATGAAGGGTACAGGAGGGCGGGAGGAAGGGAAGAGAGATGAAGGGTACAGGAGGGAGAGAGGGAGGGAAGAGAGATGAAGGGTACAGGAGGGCGGGAAGAGAGATGAAGGGTACAGGAGGGCGGGAAGAGAGATGAAGGGTACAGGAGGGCGGGAAGAGAGATGAAGGGTACAGGAGGGCGGGAAGAGAGATGAAGGGTACAGGAGGAAGGGAAGAGAGATGAAGGGTACAGGAGGGCGGGAGGAAGGGAAGAGAGATGAAGGGTACAGGAGGGCGGGAGGAAGGGAAGAGAGATGAAGGGTACAGGAGGGCGGGAGGAAGGGAAGAGAGATGAAGGGTACAGGAGGGAGGGAGGAAGGAAGGGAAGAGAGATGAAGGGTACAGGAGGGAGGGAAGAGAGATGAAGGGTACAGGAGGGAGGGAAGAGAGATGAAGGGAAGAGAGATGAAGGGTACAGGAGGAAGGGAAGAGAGATGAAGGGTACAGGAGGGCGGGAGGAAGGGAAGAGAGATGAAGGGTACAGGAGGGCGGGAGGAAGGGAAGAGAGATGAAGGGTACAGGAGGGAGGGAGGAAGGGAAGAGAGATGAAGGGTACAGGAGGGAGAGAGGAAGGGAAGAGAGATGAAGGGTACAGGAGGGCGGGAGGAAGGGAAGAGAGATGAAGGGTACAGGAGGGAGAGAGGGAGGGAAGAGAGATGAAGGGTACAGGAGGGAGGGAAGAGAGATGAAGGGTACAGGAGGGAGGGAAGAGAGATGAAGGGAAGAGAGATGAAGGGTACAGGAGGAAGGGAAGAGAGATGAAGGGTACAGGAGGGCGGGAGGAAGGGAAGAGAGATGAAGGGTACAGGAGGGAGGGAGGAAGGGAAGAGAGATGAAGGGTACAGGAGGGAGAGAGGAAGGGAAGAGAGATGAAGGGTACAGGAGGGCGGGAGGAAGGGAAGAGAGATGAAGGGTACAGGAGGGAGAGAGGGAGGGAAGAGAGATGAAGGGTACAGGAGGGCGGGAAGAGAGATGAAGGGTACAGGAGGGCGGGAAGAGAGATGAAGGGTACAGGAGGGCGGGAAGAGAGATGAAGGGTACAGGAGGGCGGGAAGAGAGATGAAGGGTACAGGAGGGCGGGAAGAGAGATGAAGGGTACAGGAGGGCGGGAAGAGAGATGAAGGGTACAGGAGGGCGGGAAGAGAGATGAAGGGTACAGGAGGAAGGGAAGAGAGATGAAGGGTACAGGAGGAAGGGAAGAGAGATGAAGGGTACAGGAGGAAGGGAAGAGAGATGAAGGGTACAGGAGGAAGGGAAGAGAGATGAAGGGTACAGGAGGAAGGGAAGAGAGATGAAGGGTACAGGAGGAAGGGAAGAGAGATGAAGGGTACAGGAGGAAGGGAAGAGAGATGAAGGGTACAGGAGGAAGGGAAGAGAGATGAAGGGTACAGGAGGAAGGGAAGAGAGATGAAGGGTACAGGAGGAAGGGAAGAGAGATGAAGGGTACAGGAGGAAGGGAAGAGAGATGAAGGGTACAGGAGGGCGGGAAGAGAGATGAAGGGTACAGGAGGGCGGGAAGAGAGATGAAGGGTACAGGAGGGCGGGAAGAGAGATGAAGGGTACAGGAGGGCGGGAAGAGAGATGAAGGGTACAGGAGGGCGGGAAGAGAGATGAAGGGTACAGGAGGAAGGGAAGAGAGATGAAGGGTACAGGAGGGCGGGAGGAAGGGAAGAGAGATGAAGGGTACAGGAGGGCGGGAGGAAGGGAAGAGAGATGAAGGGTACAGGAGGGAGGGAGGAAGGAAGGGAAGAGAGATGAAGGGTACAGGAGGGAGGGAAGAGAGATGAAGGGTACAGGAGGGAGGGAAGAGAGATGAAGGGAAGAGAGATGAAGGGTACAGGAGGAAGGGAAGAGAGATGAAGGGTACAGGAGGGCGGGAGGAAGGGAAGAGAGATGAAGGGTACAGGAGGGCGGGAGGAAGGGAAGAGAGATGAAGGGTACAGGAGGGAGGGAGGAAGGGAAGAGAGATGAAGGGTACAGGAGGGAGAGAGGAAGGGAAGAGAGATGAAGGGTACAGGAGGGCGGGAGGAAGGGAAGAGAGATGAAGGGTACAGGAGGGAGAGAGGGAGGGAAGAGAGATGAAGGGTACAGGAGGGAGGGAAGAGAGATGAAGGGTACAGGAGGGAGGGAAGAGAGATGAAGGGAAGAGAGATGAAGGGTACAGGAGGAAGGGAAGAGAGATGAAGGGTACAGGAGGGCGGGAGGAAGGGAAGAGAGATGAAGGGTACAGGAGGGAGGGAGGAAGGGAAGAGAGATGAAGGGTACAGGAGGGAGAGAGGAAGGGAAGAGAGATGAAGGGTACAGGAGGGCGGGAGGAAGGGAAGAGAGATGAAGGGTACAGGAGGGAGAGAGGGAGGGAAGAGAGATGAAGGGTACAGGAGGGCGGGAAGAGAGATGAAGGGTACAGGAGGGCGGGAAGAGAGATGAAGGGTACAGGAGGGCGGGAAGAGAGATGAAGGGTACAGGAGGGCGGGAAGAGAGATGAAGGGTACAGGAGGAAGGGAAGAGAGATGAAGGGTACAGGAGGAAGGGAAGAGAGATGAAGGGTACAGGAGGGCGGGAGGAAGGGAAGAGAGATGAAGGGTACAGGAGGGAGGGAGGAAGGAAGGGAAGAGAGATGAAGGGTACAGGAGGGAGGGAAGAGAGATGAAGGGTACAGGAGGGAGGGAAGAGAGATGAAGGGAAGAGAGATGAAGGGTACAGGAGGAAGGGAAGAGAGATGAAGGGTACAGGAGGGCGGGAGGAAGGGAAGAGAGATGAAGGGTACAGGAGGGAGGGAGGAAGGGAAGAGAGATGAAGGGTACAGGAGGGAGAGAGGAAGGGAAGAGAGATGAAGGGTACAGGAGGGCGGGAGGAAGGGAAGAGAGATGAAGGGTACAGGAGGGAGAGAGGAAGGGAAGAGAGATGAAGGGTACAGGAGGGAGAGAGGGAGGGAAGAGAGATGAAGGGTACAGGAGGGCGGGAAGAGAGATGAAGGGTACAGGAGGGCGGGAAGAGAGATGAAGGGTACAGGAGGGCGGGAAGAGAGATGAAGGGTACAGGAGGGCGGGAAGAGAGATGAAGGGTACAGGAGGGCGGGAAGAGAGATGAAGGGTACAGGAGGGCGGGAAGAGAGATGAAGGGTACAGGAGGGCGGGAAGAGAGATGAAGGGTACAGGAGGGCGGGAAGAGAGATGAAGGGTACAGGAGGGCGGGAAGAGAGATGAAGGGTACAGGAGGAAGGGAAGAGAGATGAAGGGTACAGGAGGAAGGGAAGAGAGATGAAGGGTACAGGAGGAAGGGAAGAGAGATGAAGGGTACAGGAGGAAGGGAAGAGAGATGAAGGGTACAGGAGGAAGGGAAGAGAGATGAAGGGTACAGGAGGAAGGGAAGAGAGATGAAGGGTACAGGAGGAAGGGAAGAGAGATGAAGGGTACAGGAGGAAGGGAAGAGAGATGAAGGGTACAGGAGGAAGGGAAGAGAGATGAAGGGTACAGGAGGAAGGGAAGAGAGATGAAGGGTACAGGAGGAAGGGAAGAGAGATGAAGGGTACAGGAGGAAGGGAAGAGAGATGAAGGGTACAGGAGGAAGGGAAGAGAGATGAAGGGTACAGGAGGAAGGGAAGAGAGATGAAGGGTACAGGAGGAAGGGAAGAGAGATGAAGGGTACAGGAGGAAGGGAAGAGAGATGAAGGGTACAGGAGGAAGGGAAGAGAGATGAAGGGTACAGGAGGAAGGGAAGAGAGATGAAGGGTACAGGAGGAAGGGAAGAGAGATGAAGGGTACAGGAGGAAGGGAAGAAAGATGAAGGGTACAGGAGGGCGGGAGGAAGGGAAGAGAGATGAAGGGTACAGGAGGGAGGGAGGGAGGGAGGAAGGGAAGAGAGATGAAGGGTACAGGAGAGAGGGAGGGAGGGAGGGAAGAGAGATGAAGGGTACAGGAGGGAGGGAGGGAAGAGAGATGAAGGGTACAGGAGGGAGGGAGGGAAGAGAGATGAAGGGTACAGGAGGGAGGGAGGAAGGGAAGAGAGATGAAGGGTACAGGAGGGAGGGAGGAAGGGAAGAGAGATGAAGGGTACAGGAGGGAGGGAGGGAGGGAGGAAGGGAAGAGAGATGAAGGGTACAGGAGGGAGGGAGGGAGGGAGGAAGGGAAGAGAGATGAAGGGTACAGGAGGGAGAAGAGAAGGTAACAGTCACAGGATGTAGATCAGCCTCTAGGTCTTAGAATAAACAACACTCCTTTCAGCCTGCAAGTAATTAGAATGCAGTGTGTGTGGGTGGGGGGAGCAGCAAGCTTTAACATCAGTGTGGCAGGCCCAATGTGTCTGCTTCACTGCAGCTGTGCTCTCAGAGGAAAGCAGGCAGGCCCCTACCCACCCCCTCTCACTCATGGGAGCAGACACAGAGTGGGGAGGGGATGGGAGCAGGCACAGAGTGGGGAGGGGGTGGGAGCAGACACAGAGTGGGGAGGGGATGGGAGCAGACACAGAGTGGGGAGGGGATGGGAGCAGACACCGAGTGGGGAGGGGGTGGGAGCAGACACCGAGTGGGGAGGGGGTGGGAGCAGACACCGAGTGGGGAGGGGGTGGGAGCAGACACCGAGTGGGGAGGGGGTGGGAGCAGACACCGAGTGGGGAGGGGGTGGGAGCAGACACCGAGTGGGGAGGGGGTGGGAGCAGACACCGAGTGGGGAGGGGGTGGGAGCAGACACCGAGTGGGGAGGGGGTGGGAGCAGACACAGAGTGGGTGGGAGCAGACACAGAGTGGGTGGGAGCAGACACAGAGTGGGTGGGAGCAGACACAGAGTGGGTGGGAGCAGACACAGAGTGGGTGGGAGCAGACACAGAGTGGGGAGGGGGTGGGAGCAGACACCGAGTGGGGAGGGGGTGGGAGCAGACACCGAGTGGGGAGGGGGTGGGAGCAGACACCGAGTGGGGAGGGGGTGGGAGCAGACACCGAGTGGGGAGGGGGTGGGAGCAGACACCGAGTGGGGAGGGGGTGGGAGCAGACACCGAGTGGGGAGGGGAGCAGACACAGAGTGGGGAGGGGATGGGAGCAGACACAGTGGGGAGGGGAGCAGACACAGAGTGGGGAGGGGATGGGAGCAGACACAGAGTGGGGAGGGGAGCAGACACAGAGTGGGTAGGGGATGGGAGCAGACACAGAGTGGGGAGGGGATGGGAGAAGACACAGAGTGGGGAGGGGGTGGGAGCAGACACAGAGTGGGGAGGGGATGGGAGCAGACACAGAGGGGGTGGGAGCAGACACAGAGGGGGTGGGAGCAGACACACAGAGGGGGTGGGAGCAGACACAGAGTGGGGAGGGGATGGGAGCAGACACAGAGTGGGGAGGGGGTGGGAGCAGACACAGAGGGGGTGGGAGCAGACACAGAGTGGGGAGGGGGTGGGAGCAGACACAGAGTGGGGAGGGGATGGGAGCAGACACAGAGTGGGGAGGGGATGGGAGCAGACACAGAGTGGGGAGGGGAGCAGACACAGAGTGGGGAGGGGATGGGAGCAGACACAGTGGGGAGGGGAGCAGACACAGAGTGGGGAGGGGATGGGAGCAGACACAGAGTGGGGAGGGGAGCAGACACAGAGTGGGTAGGGGATGGGAGCAGACACAGAGTGGGGAGGGGATGGGAGCAGACACAGAGTGGGGAGGGGAGGGGAGCAGACACAGAGTGGGGAGGGGAGGGGAGCAGACACCGAGTGGGGAGGGGGTGGGAGCAGACACCGAGTGGGGAGGGGGTGGGAGCAGACACAGAGTGGGGAGGGGGTGGGAGCAGACACAGAGTGGGGAGGGGGTGGGAGCAGACACAGAGTGGGGAGGGGAGGGGAGCAGACACAGAGTGGGGAGGGGAGGGGAGCAGACACAGAGTGGGGAGGGGAGCAGACACAGAGTGGGGAGGGGAGCAGACACAGAGAGGGGAGGGGAGCAGACACAGAGTGGGGAGGGGAGCAGACACAGAGTGGGGAGGGGGGCAGACACAGAGTGGGGAGGGGGGCAGACACAGAGTGGGGAGGGGGGCAGACACAGAGTGGGGAGGGGGGCAGACACAGAGTGGGGAGGGGGGCAGACACAGAGTGGGGAGGGGGGCAGACACAGAGTGGGGAGGGGAGCAGACACAGAGTGGGGAGGGGGGCAGACACAGAGTGGGGAGGGGGGCAGACACAGAGTGGGGAGGGGGGCAGACACAGAGTGGGGAGGGGGGCAGACACAGAGTGGGGAGGGGAGCAGACACAGAGTGGGGAGGGGAGCAGACACAGAGTGGGGAGGGGAGCAGACACAGAGTGGGGAGGGGAGCAGACACAGAGTGGGGAGGGGAGCAGACACAGAGTGGGGAGGGGAGCAGACACAGAGTGGGGAGGGGAGCAGACACAGAGTGGGGAGGGGAGCAGACACAGAGTGGGGAGGGGAGCAGACACAGAGTGGGGAGGGGAGCAGACACAGAGTGGGGAGGGGAGCAGACACAGAGTGGGGAGGGGAGCAGACACAGAGTGGGGAGGGGAGCAGACACAGAGTGGGGAGGGGAGCAGACACAGAGTGGGGAGGGGAGCAGACACAGAGTGGGGAGGGGAGCAGACACAGAGTGGGGAGGGGAGCAGACACAGAGTGGGGAGGGGAGCAGACACAGAGTGGGGAGGGGAGCAGACACAGAGTGGGGAGGGGAGCAGACACAGAGTGGGGAGGGGAGCAGACACAGAGTGGGGAGGGGAGCAGACACAGAGTGGGGAGGGGAGCAGACACAGAGTGGGGAGGGGAGCAGACACAGAGTGGGGAGGGGAGCAGACACAGAGTGGGGAGGGGAGCAGACACAGAGTGGGGAGGGGAGCAGACACAGAGTGGGGAGGGGAGCAGACACAGAGTGGGGAGGGGAGCAGACACAGAGTGGGGAGGGGATGGGAGCAGACACAGAGTGGGGAGGGGATGGGAGCAGACACAGAGTGGGGAGGGGATGGGAGCAGACACAGAGTGGGGAGGGGATGGGAGCAGACACAGAGTGGGGAGGGGATGGGAGCAGGCACAGAGTGGGGAGGGGATGGGAGCAGGCACAGAGTGGGGAGGGGATGGGAGCAGACACAGAGTGGGGAGGGGAGCAGACACAGAGTGGGGAGGGGAGCAGACACAGAGTGGGGAGGGGATGGGAGCAGGCACAGAGTGGGGAGGGGATGGGAGGAGACACAGAGTGGGGAGGGGGTGGGAGCAGACAGAGTGGGGAGGGGGTGGGAGCAGACAGAGTGGGGAGGGGATGGGAACAGACACAGAGTGGGGAGGGGATGGGAGGAGACACAGAGTGGGGAGGGGATGGGAGCAGACACAGAGTGGGGAGGGGATGGGAGCAGACACAGAGTGGGGAGGGGATGGGAGCAGACAGAGTGGGGAGGGGATGGGAGCAGACAGAGTGGGGAGGGGATGGGAGCAGACAGAGTGGGGAGGGGATGGGAGCAGACAGAGTGGGGAGGGGATGGGAACAGACACAGAGTGGGGAGGGGATGGGAGCAGACACAGAGTGGGGAGGGGATGGGAGCAGACACAGAGTGGGGAGGGGATGGGAGCAGACACAGAGTGGGGAGGGGATGGGAGCAGACACAGAGTGGGGAGGGGTGGGAGCAGACACAGAGTGGGGAGGGGATGGGAGCAGACACAGAGTGGGGAGGGGATGGGAGCAGACACAGAGTGGGGAGGGGATGGGAGCAGACACAGAGTGGGGAGGGGATGGGAGCAGACACAGAGTGGGGAGGGGATGGGAGCAGACACAGAGTGGGGAGGGGATGGGAGCAGACACAGAGTGGGGAGGGGATGGGAGCAGACACAGAGTGGGGAGGGGATGGGAGCAGACACAGAGTGGGGAGGGGATGGGAGCAGACACAGAGTGGGGAGGGGATGGGAGCAGACAGAGTGGGGAGGGGATGGGAGCAGACAGAGTGGGGAGGGGATGGGAGCAGACAGAGTGGGGAGGGGATGGGAGCAGACAGAGTGGGGAGGGGATGGGAGCAGACACAGAGTGGGGAGGGGATGGGAGCAGACACAGAGTGGGGAGGGGATGGGAGCAGACACAGAGTGGGGAGGGGATGGGAGCAGACAGAGTGGGGAGGGGATGGGAGCAGACAGAGTGGCGAGGGGATGGGAGCAGACAGAGTGGGGAGGGGATGGGAGCAGACACAGAGTGGGGAGGGGATGGGAGCAGACAGAGTGGGGAGGGGATGGGAGCAGACAGAGTGGGGAGGGGATGGGAGCAGACAGAGTGGGGAGGGGATGGGAGCAGACACAGAGTGGGGAGGGGATGGGAGCAGACAGAGTGGGGAGGGGATGGGAGCAGACACAGAGTGGGGAGGGGGGAAAGAGGAGAAAGGAGAAAATAATGTGAGTGTGTGTAAGGGCAACAGCAGAAAGATCCAACAGAACGGAGGGAGAGAGGGAGGCTAGTTGTTTTAGATTGGACGACGGCCAAATGCTTGTCAGCAGACAGAGAAAGAAGAGGGAACACAGAATGCAGGCTGTTCTTCTTCCCTCCCTCTGCTGTAATCTTTCAAACTCAGCAGCCGCCCCCTTGCTTCGCTGGTTTAGTTATTGCGGTACATTTTGATGCCTCTGAAACGACTTCTGGACTCTCATCCTTCACTAGACCTTTTAAATCATCGTATGTCTCATTCTCAGTTCGTGTTCTCTCCCTCCCCCTCTAACTCACTGAGCTGCACGCTCTCCCTTTCTCCCACCAGTAAACAGTCAGTTCCATTGTTTTTTCATTCAAATATTTATCTTTCCTTAACCCATCATTTTCACAAAATGGGAAGAAAACAGCGGGAGAAGGTGGGTAAAAAACACGTCAAGAGGCACCGCCGCCTGCGTGTGTTTGTGTGACATGAAAAGCACACGCCGAGGCCTAGGAAAATGAATTACACCATTAGTCCTCCCTCTCAAACACACACAGTTCAATAATTGTGCTCCTACAGCTCACACCTGTCCTTTGATTGGCTCTGCTGTGAGAACCCTGTGGTTGCCACAATACGCACATGTCTGTCGCACGCACAATTTCATCATTTGTCTCTCAAAGTAGTAGTAATTAGGGTTGTCAAACGATTCATCAAGTTAATGGCATTAGTTAATCGAAATCTTTGAATTTGCTCAAATTTGACCCTAAAGAAAGATTCTTTCCATTTAAAAAGCAGTGCATTTAGTTACAGGCATACTTTGATTCTAAGGTATGGAAACAAAACATTATCTATATCAGAATGTTTTAATAGCATTTTACACCATAAACACCACAAGTCACTAACACAGCTACAGCTATGAATGCTCCCAATGTGTCAGTGGCCCTACTGCCTCTTATCAATGTGTCAGTGGCCCTACTGCCTCTTATCAGTGTCAGTGGCCCTACTGCCTCTTATCAATGTGTCAGTGGCCCTACTGCCTCTTATCAATGTGTCAGTGGCCCTACTGCCTCTTATCAATGTGTCAGTGGCCCTACTGCCTCTTATCAATGTGTCAGTGGCCCTACTGCCTCTTATCAATGTGTCAGTGGCCCTACTGCCTCTTATCAATGTGTCAGTGGCCCTACTGCCTCTTATCAATGTGTCAGTGGCCCTACTGCCTCTTATCAATGTGTCAGTGGCCCTACTGCCTCTTATCAATGTGTCAGTGGCCCTACTGCCTCTTATCAATGTGTCAGTGGCCCTACTGCCTCTTATCAATGTGTCAGTGGCCCTACTGCCTCTTATCAATGTGTCAGTGGCCCTACTGCCTCTTATCAATGTGTCAGTGGCCCTACTGCCTCTTATCAATGTGTCAGTGGCCCTACTGCCTCTTATCAATGTGTCAGTGGCCCTACTGCCTCTTATCAATGTGTCAGTGGCCCTACTGCCTCTTATCAATGTGTCAGTGGCCCTACTGCCTCTTATCAATGTTCTTGAAGTTTGCTCACAACACACAGAAGTACTGTGTAAGATTCAGGCATTCTAAAGGGGTGTGACAACAGAAAGAAAAGAAAGAATAAGAACTTTCAAAACGAACCATCTTGACTGTTCAGATAACTTGACACACACAGGCTTACACACTCCCTCCACCCCTCACCCCCTCTCTCATTTACTCTGCTCTCACACACTGTTGGGAAAGAGCTAGAAAGACATTTCACTGTACTAGCGCACGTGACAAAAATAAACTTAAAAACACACCCCACTCTGGGCATATGCAGCCTACCTTTGAAGTATCTCTTTGAGAAGCCTATTCCTGCTCAGTTCCTCTTGTGCATAGCCTTGTCAGTGGTCAAGTTATCAGGATGCTAGCAACCTCATTATCAAACCCCAAAAAACTTGGTCTGGTGAGTAGTTTAAACCGGCGGAGACATGCGCTCCACGGCAGCTAGGAGGAACATAGCTCCAGTAACATTGGGCATAACTTTGACATGATTTTAGCTAGAGGCACACCGTCTTCAGATGTGTAAAGGAACAGACATTGACTGCAGCCATGTTGCGTCCTGCCATTAATTAAAAGGGTCCGTGCGGAAACACGTGCGGAAACGAAATGGAGACGGCGTCCCAAAAATGACAGCGATATACATGTCACACGATTACACCGTTAACTTTGACAACCCCAGTAGTAATAAAACTGATCTGTTAGTCTAGCCCAATATGGCATTTGACAGCTAACCTGGTGGGTTTCATTCCTGACATTATATAGGCACCAGCATTGTCTGCCCCCTAGTACAAAGGTGGTGTCATCTGTGTGTCTTGAGTGAGTTTGATTGGAATGTGTGTGTAATCAATAGCTGGCCGTGTTTGAAGTCCGTAGTGAGCCGGTCCGTAGTTGAGCCTGCTAGCGCTAGCTGCATTAGCATGTGTCTGTAACCACACGCAGCAGACAGACATCACAACCACAGAGCCTCTTAGTTTACTACAGCATGGTTCCTCCTGCTGCCTCCCTCGTATTAAACATCTTTAAGGAATGAGCTGCGTCCCAAATGGCACCCTATTCCCTTTATAGTGCACTACTGACCAGGGCTCATGAAGCCATTTCAGTGTGGCATAAGGGGGGGGGGGGGGGGGGGGGGGTATGTACTAACTCAGCTCAAGGTGAGGAGAGAGCCTTCACACTATCACTCAGACACACAGTTTGAATGGCTGGCCCGGCAGCAGTGTTTAGTACGAGAGAGAGAAGCAGTCAGTAGGGGATGCATTATAAGGCCAAAGCTACGCAGTGGGAGCCATGCTCGCTCCTTCCTATTCCTCCATCATGCTGTTTTCTGACAGATAAGGGTACCGTGGACAGGGCCCCACATGTAGGACTGACGCAGGCACACAGGCTGGCACAGAGGCAGAGACACAGGCTGGCACAGAGGCAGAGACACAGGCTGGCACAGAGGCAGGCACAGAGGCAGGCACAGAGGCAGGCACAGAGGCAGGCACAGAGGCAGGCACAGAGGCAGAGACACAGGCTGGCACAGAGGCTGGCACAGAGGCTGGCACAGAGGCAGAGACACAGGCTGGCACAGAGGCAGAGACACTGGCAGAGACACAGGCTGGCACAGAGGCAGGCACAGAGGCAGGCACAGAGGCAGGCACAGAGGCAGGCACAGAGGCAGGCACAGAGGCAGAGACACAGGCTGGCACAGAGGCAGGCACAGAGGCAGGCACAGAGGCAGGCACAGAGGCAGGCACAGAGGCAGGCACAGAGGCAGAGACACAGGCTGGCACAGAGGCTGGCACAGAGGCAGAGACACAGGCTGGCACAGAGGCAGAGACACTGGCAGAGACACAGGCTGGCACAGAGGCAGAGACACAGGCTGGCACAGAGGCAGAGACACAGGCTGGCACAGAGGCAGAGACACAGGCTGGCACAGAGGCAGAGACACAGGCAGAGACACAGAGGCAGAGACACAGGCTGGCACAGAGGCAGAGACACAGAGGCAGGGACAGAAGCAGAGACACAGAGGCAGGCACAGAGGCAGGCACAGAGGCAGGCACAGAAGCAGAGACACAGAAGCAGAGACACAGAAGCAGAGACACAGAAGCAGAGACACAGAGGCAGGCACAGAAGCAGAGACACAGAGGCAGGCACAGAAGCAGAGACACAGAGGCTGAGACACAGAGGCTGAGACACAGAGGCTGAGACACAGAGGCTGAGACACAGAGGCTGAGACACAGGCAGGCACAGAGGCTGAGACACAGGCAGGCACAGAGGCTGAGACACAGGCAGGCACAGAGGCTGAGACACAGGCAGGCACAGAGGCTGAGACACAGGCAGGCACAGAGGCTGAGACACAGGCAGGCACAGAGGCTGAGACACAGGCAGGCACAGAGGCTGAGACACAGGCAGGCACAGAGGCTGAGACACAGGCACACACACTGTGGTGACAGTAATCCCCGTTGTGGGTGATTGGCCCTTCCTTCAGCCGGGCTCCGTGTCCCGTGGAGCGCATGTCATCCTGTCAGTCTGTCCGTGGGATGGTGGTGTGTGTGTGTGTGTGTGTCTCGCAGGCCAATCCATTCTGACAGCATCCTCTTGGCAGATCAAACAACTGAGAGATCACCTACAGTGGGTGGTTAACATGCCTTGTATTCAGACAGAATTGTCAGATTTCCCCCGCTGAACAGACACGTGTCAAAAAGAGCACACGTCCAAAATGGCACCCTATTCCCTTTATAGTGCACCACTTCTGACCAGAGTATATGGACCCTGGTCAAATGTAGAGCGCTATAAAAGGGAATACGGTGCCATTTGAGATGAAGGCAGAAGCCGAGAGGAGCCCATTCTGTCTGGGCCCCACAGGGAACACCTGGCTGCCTGAGAATACAGGACCGTTATGACAGGCTCACCTGGCTGCCTGAGAATACAGGACCGTTATGACAGGCTCACACGGCTTCTCAAATTCAGCAGCTTTATAATGGAACTGGAATGGCTGAGAGCAGCATCAGTGATAAAGGGCTCATTCACAGCCATCGCTGATCTGGGGTCAGGGCTATAGAAGTGAATGGAGGAGACGTCGCAGGTTTACACCAGGAAGAGGCACCGTGCGGTGAAACGTTGGAAGCCATTCCCTTTCAATGGAAGGAAAGCCAGAGAAGCAGAGTGAGTAGGGGGACCGTTGAGCGACGCGAGCATTGGCCAGGGAGCTGAACAGGGCGGGACTTAAGTTCTGGAAAGCTGATCTTTATTCAAATCCTCGCGACACAAGTGACCAATCAGAGCTCACCATAGCTTCCAACCCCTACTGGATTGACTGACAATAGCTGTTGATACACAGCACTACCTAGCTAGCACCCATATAAGGGCTAGCGTGGCTAGGCGACTGCCACTTGTACAGTGTAAATGGCCGGTGAAGAGACCGAGGAGAGAGGAACACTGGCTGTTTGTTTACAGGACGGCATTTGTGATTCATGAGAAATGAACGGGGCTGACATGATATGGAGAAAGATCAGCATCCTAGCTGCACGGGGTTCGCAAATGGCAAGGCTGAGAGTGTTTACAGTAGGAGTGATGAAAACATGGAGGATACGGGGGTGTAAAAGAGCAATGCATCAACAAAAACACCTAGTGTGTGTATGTGAGTGAGAGAGAGAGAGAGTTCATGCTGGGTAGATTAGAGGGCTGTGTGCGTCACCAGTCTCAGTACTGTTCTCTTCCATAATCAGCCTGGTCAGTAGAGTTCCTCTTTCTGGGCCAGCTGAGGAGACATCGTTTCATATCGTGTGCATCCTAAATGGCACCATATTCCCTATATAGTGAGCTACTTTTGACCAGGGCCCATAGGTACTATTTAGGGAACAGGAGGCCATTTGGGACGCAGACAGAAAATAGATCATTCAGAATGCCTCTCATACAGTAGATGAGAAATAATCATTATTTCCCATAAAGCAGGGGTACGCAAGTACTATTTCAGAAGGTCCGATCACACAATTTCCTAGGCGGCAAAACTTCCAGATAGATATTGTCAATTATCAGTGTAGTAACAAACCCAGACTTTGCGAGCCCTCGTTCACACCCCTCTGGTTGGTGGAGCAGTTTAAAAAGCACATTTACTGCAATTCTACAAATATTTTCATATTTTACGTGTGTTTATATGATACCGGGGCTTAAGTGGAGTCTAACATTCACGACGGCAGACATACTTTTGAAGAGATGGTAAACGTTGCCCATGGTGTCTCAATGGACCACCGGTACATTCTCGGACAAGGAGCACTCTCCTTCAAGGGGTGAATGGGAGTCTATTGGGCGCTAGCCCCAAAACCCAACATTAGCACAAATTTTATCAACAAGAAGTACAACATAACAAATCTTTTCCAAGATGTGGGATAATTAACTTGCCATCTGTAGTACCGTATAGCTTTGGAATCGTGGCATAACGTACTTGAGGAAAATAGGCACGTTTCTCAACATATACACTGACTTTTAGAAGGGATTGTGTGACGATTAGCAAGCACGTGACGCAGCATGAAACCGTGAATGCGATTGGTCAACAGTCTACTGGGTGGGGCGTTATACGTTCCTTCATTCATTGGATTCCTATCTCCTTTCTAGATCTCTGGCAACGGCACCATGCAACGCACCCTGGACTAAAGAGGCAGACAAACAGGAGAAATGTGCCCAGACACTCAGTTCATTCAACTTCCCCAGGTAGGAATATCGCTAAAATATGATCAATGGCTCATTCGAGAAAAGACATCCTCCCAAGTTGACATCGGCAGTATTGAAATCTGACATATATGATCGACGGTTTCACCATCTAAAAGTCATATTCCTATTAACTCCCAGTGTAGTGAGAGACTATCACGGTGCTACGTCATACCGGACGCATTTCTGCCTGCTTGAACACCAATAACTCAGATACACATAGAAAACATGAAATGACCCCAGGAATTGATAGATCATCACTCAGAGATGGACAAAAAATATATAACATTCAAAATGGCTGAGCCTATCCTTTAACAAGGTCCTGTTGAGGTCTGGTGTGTTAGAGTAGGGATGGAACTAAAGTCTCCACACCCAGTAACTCTCCTGGAGGTATTCTATTTATGCAATAAGGCACCGGGGGGGGGGGGGGGGGGGGGGGGGGGGGGGGTTACGGCCAATATACCACGGCTAAACACTGTTCTACAGCCCTATACCACAAACCCCCGTGGTGCCTTACTGCTATTATAAACTGGTTACCAACATAATTACAGCAGTAAAAATAAAATGGTTTTGTCATGCCCGTGGTACACGGTCTGATATACCACGGCTGTCAGCCAATCAGCATTCAGGGCTCGAACCACCCAGTTTATAATCCAACATTACAACATCAGCCTATAACCAACAGTTCTACTTAAATAATTACCTCATTCAGTGAATCTGGTATCAAATGGCAAAACTGTACTTCACAAGATAGCTAAGCGGGAGGGCTCTAGACGGACCTTTTCCAGAGCCAAGTAAGACAGGGAATGCATCATGGATATTTTGATGTGCAACATGTTAAAATAGGAACCAGAAATATGTTTGGCTCTTTAGAGATTAATTTTGCCTGCAAGTTTTTTGTGCACATTGGCCTAGGCTATGCAACATAATTTACCACCTGAGGAAGTGGGAAGATTGCCAACTATCTGATGCTACATAGTCATGCCATTGGTAGGCCTGTATTTTTTTTTATTTAACTAGACAAGTCAGTTAAGAACAAATTCTTATTTACAATGACGGCCTAGGAACAGTGGGTTAACTGCCTTGTTCAGGGCAAAATGTCAGATTTTTACCTTGTCAGCTCAGGGATTCGATCCAGCAACCTTTCGGTTACTGGCCCAACGCTCAAACCACTAGGCTACTTACTGTATTCACTGTCATCTCAATGATATAGCTCATTTGAAAAGTGGTGTCATTTCCTCTATATTGACAATTGAGAAATAATGGTTATATACACAAAGCTGAGGCTCCTCTTTTTAACAACAGTAGTTGTTCTAAAAACAGTCTGTCAGTATGCTTGTGCCTATCAGAATGCATCTCTCCCTTCACACCGTCTACAAAGGGGGAGGGAGTGAGAGCCAGCAGAGAAACAGGGCAGATACTGTCACACAGATTACATGTTCATGTTTTTAAATGGATGTCAATTGTTAAGTCTTATCTGCAATGGACATTTTCGTTTTGAGTCGGGCCCCAGTAAGACCAGCTGTCGCCATTGGCGTCGGCTAATGGGGATCCAAATAAAATAACATTCTAAACTTTAATTGTAGGAAGCAGATTAATGCACATTACTGTTGACCAAATAATGGTTTTAGAAACTAAAAATCTGTAGGAGCATTGTGTAGTCTAATCACTGACATGAGCCTCTTGTTCCGGTAAGAGGAGGGCAATGACAGTGTCGGTCATTTTTAGTTCATCGTCCCAACTCTAGTTAGTTTTGTTATCTAGAAAGTTGTATAGACTACCTTGCACTCTCCTCTCTCAATGACCCGAATTGCACTGGCACACGCCCTGTACACAGAGAGCTCCCCAACCACGTGGTCGGAGCGCTCCCCAACCACGTGGTCGGAGCGCTCCCCAACCACGTGGTCGGAGCGCTCCCCAACC
The DNA here is from genome assembly GCF_029448725.1 of Salvelinus fontinalis. NCBI lineage: Eukaryota > Metazoa > Chordata > Actinopteri > Salmoniformes > Salmonidae > Salvelinus > Salvelinus fontinalis. Next base: position 27,905,177 of record NC_074684.1, on the reverse strand, counting down.
ACGTGGTCGGAACGCTCCCCAACCACGTGGTCGGAACGCTCCCCGGCACGTGGTCGGAGCATCTTGAAAGTGCGCCTCTAGTATTATCTGATGTTTAAAAAAACAAAATCATTTTTTCCCATGGTGGCAACAATTTAGCAGCGGCACAATATAACGGAAACACTGTAGTCATCTCTAACATTTTTTAAGACCTTTGAAAACTGAATTTAAAACATTTTAAGACTTAAGACCTTTAAATCAGATAAATGTATTTAAGACTAAAACTTTAAAGGAGCTGCAGACACCCTGGGATTTGTGGCTTCTGCTGCTTGCCTTCAGGTCTATAAAACAGAGAAACAGAGTATGCCTCACAAATGGTACCCTAATCCCTATTTAGTGCACTACCCCATAAGGCTCTGGTCAAAAGTAGTGCACTTTATAGGGAATATGGTGACATTTGGGACGCAAAGAGAGGAGTAATTTACTAAGATCTATCTAGCCTCTCAGCCTTTTCCCATAGAGCCAGTAGCCGTTTCCGCACATTTCTTCCACCATTGGTTTATACTTAAACACCACTGGTGAATCAATGAACCATAATGATTCATCATGAGTTTTGTGGCAGACTAGGAATTTTTCTTGAAACAAAAGCCAGGTTGTTATTGGTTGGTAGAGCAGAATTTCACTAGTTTATCACTAAAGCAGCCATGTGTAAAGCAGCCATGTGTAAAGTGGCCATACAGACACGACCATCTAGCCAAAATTACACGCATTCTTTGCCTATAAATGTGTTCCATTTAATGGTCAGTGTTTCAGATTTATACATATTTTATACCGGTATTAAATAGCCGCTCACCCATGTGACACTTACATCACGTCATAAATCAACCTTATATTACCGGTCATAACTCAGCTTATGGGCTAGATCCACTATACAGCTCTGTTGGCGCCAATCTACTATATATCCAAAAAGGTCTGGGGTATTATGGCATATCTATTCCATCATGGTCATTGACACTGAATTCTCTTGTTAGGTGAGCAACTCAACCAATAGTTCTAGCTCCATTTCTGATTGGAAATGCTTCATGGCCTGCCTGTTATCACATGCAAGACACGTGGGCGGCAGGTAGCATAGTGGTTAGAACGTTGGACTAGTAACCGCAAGGTTGCAAGATTGAATCCCTGTGCTGACAAGGTAAAAATCTGTCGTTCTGCCCCTGAACAAGGCAGTTCCTAGGCCGTCATTGAAAATAAGAATTTGTTCTTAACTGACTAGTTAAATAAAATAAAAAATAAGAATTTGTTCTTAACTGACTAGTTAAATAAAATAAAAAATAAGAGCGCATTGAGAGGTAGAAAAGCCATTCTGGGGCTGTGAAGCAATCTCAGGGTCATACTGGAAAAACGCACACTACTATGACAAACACACACGAGGCCTGGCGGTGGTCCAGCGCTCCAGCTTGGTGCCAATCACATGGTGGGGTCTGAAAGCGTGTGTGCGTGCGCGAGAAAAAGCCCAGAGCATCACTGCGTAGGAGCTGTTCTAATAACACAGGCATCAAGACAAGATTACAACGCAAATCTGGGCTTTCTGCCGCAAAATGCAAGAAAGCAAACCTCCCAGCTTATAGAGAGCTGCCTGCCACCTGCAACAACATTCAACTAAAGCCCTTCAGCTGTCCTAAATGGAATAGCGGAAGGCTGTGTGTGTCAGGAGACCACTCAGTCTTTGGAGGAGTGTGGAGGATCTGCAGTGGGGCGTAGTGCTCACCATCTCTGATTTAGGCCTCCAATGGAACCCTATTCCCCATGTAGTACACTACTTTTGACCAGGCCCATATTATTGTGATGTGATGCATTTTTTTGGTTAATACTTTAACACTTTTTTTTTCTTAAAACTGCATTGTTGGTTAAGGGCTTGTAAGTAAGCATTTCACTGTAAGGTCTACACCTGTTGTATTCGGCACGTGACAAATACCATGAGATTTGAATAGTGTGGTATTTGCCACAGGCCATCTCTGATACAGCGCCCAGCTACAGAAAGGCCTGGATGGTTGTAAGATACCATGTAGTTTAACTACGGAGGAGCGCACCAAACAGTCCCCTGACTCCACTCTGGCCTCTCCTCTGAAACAGTGCTGGGAAATCATTTAGTGAACTTGGGCAATGGGCATACATACCAACAATGTTGATGTTCACACAATTGCTTTGCGATGTATGGAAAATAATTGTTTGGGAAATATTTGTAAGGTGTAGCTTAGGCAGAATTGAGTAAACACCACAAAACCATTTTTCCAACCACCCTGAGCTTTGAAGCAACCACACTCAAGTTATCTTTTATCATATATTTACGGATATCTATTTTTTGGGGGGGCATTAACACCGTTTTAAGGGAAGCGATGTCTCCGGGGTGAGGCAGTCTGCGTCTCAAATGGGGGGGGGTGTACACCTTCAAAAAGATTTACAGGCACTGATCAAAGCCTCGCTGCCTCCCTCCTGGATCCTGATTGAGCGTCCAGCTTGGCCTGTTTACAATGGCGGCGGGGAAAGACGAAGCGGATTTGATTACGGCTTGAAAAGAAAACAAAGATGAAATGTCGGTTCCCGAGAGAGTTAAATATCATGTCACATTTCACAGGAATTAAATTAAATGTGTGACACTTGAAAACAAAAAACTGACTGAACTCTAATACCAATCATGTTCCATCGTGTCCAAAACAGCAGAAGCACCCAATCAGACTTCCACTGGGAATATTGACACAAAATCTTATTAATAGCAGTAAGAAAACTAGAATGTGGTGAAAATAAAAATGTATTGCTAAAATACACTGGCCTCTGTCTACATGACGCACCACATTCGGGCTCAATTGACACAATACTCAAATCTAAACAAGTGAATCTGTGGGTGGATGACAAGAATATGTTCCATTAGTAGAATGTGATTAGTACATAATCAGTTGCTAGAATATGCATATTTCTGAGGAGGCTGTTTCCTCAGCCCCGTTGCCATGGCAACACCAGCGGCAGAGGGGGAGAGCGGAAGGGAGGGTGGCGAGGGTGAACCACACTACACTTATAGACATTACATACCCTGAGGGTGGGATGACTGCTATATCTGATTAGGACTCGGCCCAATGAGAGGACTCGGCGGTAGCATTGGAAGTATAGTACCTATTCACTCTTTTCAGAGCCACTCTTCACCAGCATGCTGGTCTGGTCTACACAGACGTTTCAACACAATTACCTGAGAGACAAATATGAAGGTGTGGACAGGGTTAGAAAGTTCCCTGTAGAATATTACCGTAATACTACCTGTGAGCACGCAAGCAACTGTGAACCAAAAATAAATAATTGTGATGCACGATATCAGTGAACATATCAGAATCGGTCGATATTAGCTAAAAATGCCAACATCACTATCTGCCCGATGTCTAGTTTAACGGCGATGTGCAAACCCGAAGTCAAAGCTGACGTGCATACCTATATAACACAGATAGATGAGAACATCTTTGTATATAATGGAGGTACATGACGTAATGACGCCGCGTAAATGTTGCGCTACACGTGCAACACAGCATTCCTAACCTAGCCCACAATGTCTGCTGTGTGGATCAAGCAGTCAACAAGTCAAACAGTCATTTGAAAGAGTAAGAACATTTCAGCGGGACAACTCAAAGGTAAAATCCATTAAAGCCAAGATAATGGAATTCATTGCCCTTGACAATCAACCATTCTCTGTCGTGGGTGATGTTGGCTTTTGGCGACTGGTCGAGCACCGGGCACACTTTTTTTTGGTACTATTTTTCAGATGTTGTCCTAATGGAGTTACACAGTAATTACGTCACTGCTATTAGCTTCACGACTGACATTTGGACCAGCGATATCAGCCCCATGAGCATGCGGAGTCTAACAGCACAGTGGGTCGTCGAGGATTTCGTACTGAGGAAAGTCGTATTTCATGCTCATGAATTTGCAGGTTGTCATATTTCAATGAGATTTGAGAACATGCTTGAAACATGAACACACTAGCTAGCTCCATTCGAGCAACTGACTCGAGAAATAAGCTCAACTACACCTGCAGCAAATGTGATACCCTCTGTCATGGCATTGAAACACCTGCTCAACAAAACTGACAGGGATGTAAACAAATGTGCACAAAATTTGAGATGCGCTTTATGTGCGCATGGAACATTTCAGCTCATGAAACATGGGACAAACACTTCACATTTATATTAAGTTTATATTTTTGTTCAGTGTAGTATTTGTATTCTAATGCCTAATTCTAACGCCACCGATTCAGTCACATGACAGTGCCCATTCTGACTTCGCCAATGCTAAGCTAACCAGTCAGCTAGCAGCTAATATGCAACGTTGGCCCTTTTCCCGATGAGGTGGATGTTTTTACTGGCCCACATTGTCGAATGAAACAGTTGCCCTTGACAACAGTTTGCCCCGGCAACAAAACTGCCCACACAGGCTGTGAACAAGCGATTCGGCGGCATTCTCCAATGTGTCACCACCATGCTCGATGCTATGTACAAGGACTGCTACTTCGATGCAGACAAGAAACAGGGTTTATGCGAAATGTTACATACACAGCTGGACAAGATGGAAAAGGACACAGTGACAGAGATGCCACGGACAGACAAACAGCTGAAACTTCACTGCTTGACATGTATGATGAAATCCTGGTTGAGAATGAAACGACTGAACATATTAACCATGAAAGAGCACAGCAAGTAAGTGAAAGAAATAGATTTTGATTATGTTTTACTGGTAATGGGGACATACGTCAATGCCAACAAAATAACTTTTTGGTCAGTGTGGTGTGTGTATTTAACTAGGCAAGACTGTTAAGAACAAATTCTTATTAACAATGACGGCCTTCCCCGGCCAAACCCGGACGACGCTAGACCAATTGTGCGCCGCCCTATGGGACTCCCAATCACGGCTGGAAGTGATACAGCCTGGATTCGAACCAGGGACTGTAGTGACACCTCTTGCACTGAGATGCAGTGTGTGTTTTAACTATTTAACTGTACTAGAATGCTTAAAAAGGCAGCTAAAATGTTAAATATCGGTATCAGGGGTTTTTCGGCAAGGAAAATATCAGATATCGGCCAAAAATGTCATATCGGTGCATCACTAAAAAAAATATTACATTCCTTTGCGGGGTCCTCTATGTCATTGTTTCCTGATGACACAGTGAGTGACTTACACTGTAAATAGAAGGAGTCTCTGCCTGCACACCCTACATGACATAAGTCCTTCCAAAGCTGCAGACCACACAGCATGTCTACAAGTCAACAACTAACCGACTAGCTTTCCACACACACACACGCACGCACGCGCACGCACGCACGCAGGTTTATCAGGCACAGAGTGCATGACTTACACCATCACCAGGGACAAGAGAGAACGCCAATGTGAGGCAAATGCATAATTAACTGATTATCTTTAAACAGCTGGCTGGCAATATGCCATCCTCACAGATTGAATCCCATGCTGTCTATCTATAGCACATGGAACAATGGCATCTTTAAACCCAGTCTGAATGTTGCCCCAGAGAATCACCAGACCAAAACAGGATTCCACACTCTAATCAATCCAAATTACCCTTTGAAATCGAATCCAGCATTGAAATTCTGTGCGTACATCTCGGCTGCCACGCTTGGCCTAAATAATATCCGGCAATTACTCTTAAGTCGACTTCCATAATGATTTCTCCCTCTCAGGAGCATGAGAGGGGAAAGGGAGGGAAAATCTATTCTAGCCATGCTTAGTGATGCAAGAGAACCACCGAAACACAGCCATGTCCACATCCGTTGCCTGTGCAGCCAAAACAACGCTGTATCAGTAACTATGAAATGGTCAGTCAAACAGAAGGAAAAATAAGTGCATGGGAGCAACGAGGAAGAGCTCCGACTGGCTCAGAGAGCTGTGGGCCCACCCTGACTGACTCAGTTGAGCACTTAGACACGGCAGAACAGCGGAGACTGCAGCAGGGAAAGAGGAGGAGTAAGGTTGGAGAGCCCTTCAGCACCCTCGCTCTCTCCAAACCTCAATAAGACAGCAGCCTAAATAAGGTTTGTGTGGGCAAAGTCAGCTCAACAGCCATGGAGAACCAGCCCTCAGTGTTAGTGGGAAACTGGCCCGGAGCGACTAGAGAGAACCATCCCTCAGTGTTAGTGGGAGACTGGCCCGGAGCGACTAGAGAGAACCATCCCTCAGTGTTAGTGGGAGACTGGCTCGGAGCGACTAGAGAGAACCAGCCCTCAGTGTTAGTGGGAGACTGGCCCAGAGCGACTAGAGAGAACCAGCCCTCAGTGTTAGTGGGAGACTGGCCCAGAGCGACTAGAGAGAACCAGCCCTCAGTGTTAGTGGGAGACTGGGCCAGAGCGACTACAGACAAGTCCCTAATGGCACCCTACATAGTGCAGGACTACGCTTAACCTGTGTCTGGAAAACCAATCCCTTGGTGTCGTCTGAAGGGAAGTATAGTTAAGATGACTCCCAAAATGGCACCATATATTCCATAGTGCACTACTTCTGACCAGATGGAACCTTCAAAAGTAGTGCACTTTACAGGTAATATGGTGCTGGGTCTGAGTCCCACTGTGGTCCCAGTTAAAGCCCTGTGGCAGCAGCATAGCCTAGTGGTTAGAGCATTGGTGTAACGGCGGTCCTCCTTCTCTTCGGTCCAAAAGGAGGAGTATTGATCGAACCAAGGCGCAGTGGAGTTTGAACACATATTTATTAAACGAAAACACGAACTTAACTAAACTAACAAAAATAACAAACGGTGTAGACAGACCTAGACGACGATCTTACATGAAACAAGAAGAACGCACGAATAGAGAAAACAGGCTACACAAAAACAACGATGAACAAAACAAACCGTATACAGTCCCGTATGGTGCAAACATAACACAGACACGGAAGACAATCACCCACAACGAACACTGTGACAACGCCTACCTAAATATGACTCTTAATTAGAGGAACGCCAAACACCTGCCTCTAATTAAGAGCCATACCAGGCAACCCAAAACCAACACAGAAACAGAAAACATAGAATGCCCACCCAACCTCACGTCCTGACCAACTAACACACATAACAACTAACATAAATAGGTCAGGAACGTGACAATTGGACTAGTAACCGAAAGGTTGCAAGATCGAATCCCCGAGCTGACAAGGTACAAATCTGTCGTTCTGCCCCTGAACAAGGCAGTTAACCCACTGTTCCTAGGCTGTCATTGTAAATAAGATGTTGTTCTTAACTGACTTGCCGAGTTAAATAAAGGTCAAATATAAAAATAAATTATAATAAAGCAGTGGCAAGGACCCAAAAGGTAATGTTAGCCCTGACAAGTGTTAAGGACATGGCTCCGGCCCTGCAATAGATATTTAATTGTGTAGGCTGACACAGTGCCACCCTCAGGGTTGAGCTCAATTCAAATTGAAGGCAGACAATTAAGTAAACTAAAACCCTGGATGTGTGTTGCAGTTCCCTCAGTACATTTTGTCGTGCATGTCGAGGGCTGTTCAGTATGCGTTTCCAGTGGCTGTGAAGTAGCCTTACAGCACATTTTGTGGTGCAGTGTTTGCTGGTGTTTTTCAGAAACTGTGAAGTGGACTTACAGGTAGACTGGAGGGTCTGTCCTGCTGGCTGAGGCCCATCTCCTCATGGTTGGGCTTCCCAGGGGTCATAGCAGATTGGCCCCTATTGACATAGCCCTCCTGTGACACCTCCTATACAGACAGAGAAGGACAGAACACACACAGAGC